>NC_030684.2:18188280-18287036 GCF_000004195.4 Xenopus tropicalis
GTGTGCCCTGTGGCATTATACATGATGTGCACTGCATATTACCTGCTGTGTGCCCTGTGGCATTATATATGATGGTGGCACGCATATATACTGGCTGTGTGCCCTGTGGGCATTAATACATAATGTTGGCACTGCATATATACTGGTTGTTGTGCCTGTGGGCATTATAGATGTATTGCCACTGCATATATACTAACTGTGTGCCCTGTGGGCATTTATATGATGTTGGCACTGCATATATACTGGCTGTGTGCCTGTGGGCATTATAGATGGTGTTGCACTGCATATATACTGACTGTGTGCCTTGTGGGCATTATACATGATGTTGGCTCTACATATATACTGGCTGTGTGCCCTGTGGGCATTATATATGATGTTGGCACTGCATATAACTGGCTGTGTAGCCTGTGGGCATTATACATGATGTTGGCACTGCATATAATACTGGTTGTGTGCCCTGTGGGCATATAGATGGTATTGGCACTGCATATATACTAACTGTGTGCCCTGTGGGCATTATATATGATGTTGGCACTGCATATATACTGGCTGTGTGCCTGTGGCATTATAGATGGTATTGGCACTGCATATATACTAACTGTGTGCCCTGTTGGCATTATACATGAGTTGCACTGCATATATACTGGCTGTGTGCCCTGTGGGCATTATACATGATGTAGCACGGCATATATACTGGCTGGTGTGCCCTGTGGGCATTATACATGATGTTGGCCTGCATATATACTGACTATGTTCCCTGTGGCATTATACATGATGTTGGCAACTGCATATATACTGACTATGTTCCTGTGGGCATTATACATGATGTTGGCACTGCAGATAAACTGGCTATGGGTTTTGGGCACGTAGCCCATTGGGGTGAGAACGGGGGCACTGGGAAAGGCATATTAAAGTGGGAGCGGGACACATTATGGCTCACATATTTCTCTTTAGAGCTCACTGACCCATCTGTGCTTCAGCAGCTCCGTATTCTCATTATCCTTAGTCGCTATTGCTGAACGGTTAGCATAGTTACAGCACGCAGAGTGAGGACTGTTCGGCTATAGAGAATAAGAATAATTATAATACGGAGCTGCTGAAGGGGCTTTAGCCATGCTGTTGCATTGTGGCTTTGGAGCAAAGCAATATTCTCCTTCTTCCAATCATTACAGTACAGTAGATACTTAATAGTAGGTTGGTTGCCCTCATTTCTGTATCTATGGCTCCCTGTATGTTTTATAGCCCCATTAGGTACATATTAACCACTTAGGTACCATTAAGTCATATACCTCTTAAGTATAGTAAGCCAAGATGGTCAGGGTCAGGGTCAGGTTACATAGTAAAACTGTGGGATAGTGAGTATAGTAAGGCAAGATGGATCAGGGGTACAGAGTGTAACTGTGGGATAGTGAGTATAGTAAGGCGATGGTATCGGGTACAGAGTGTAAGTGTGGGATAGTGAGCATAGTAAGGCAAGATGGTTATCAGGGTACAGAGTATAACTGTGGGATAGTGAGTATAGTAAGGCAAGATGGTATCAGGGGTACAGAGTGTAAACTGGGATAGTGAGTATAATAAGGCAGATGGTATCAGGGGTACAGAGTGTAACTGTGGGATAGTGAGTATAGTAAGGCAAGATGGTATCAGGGGTACAGAGTGTAACTGTGGGATAGTGAGTATAATAAGGCAAGATGGTATCAGGGTACAGAGTGTAACTGTGGAATAGTGAGTATAGTAAGGCAGATGGTATCAGGGGTAAGAGTGTAACTGTGGGATAGTAGTTAAATAAGGCAAGATGGTATCAGGGGTACAGAGTGTAACTGGGAAGTGAGTATAATAAGGCAAGATGGTATCAGGGTACAAGAGTGTAACTGTGGGATAGTGAGTATAATAAGGCAAGATGTATCAGGGGTACAGAGTGTAAACTGTGGGATAGTGAGTATAGTAAGGCAAGATGGTATCAGGGGTACAGAGTGTAACTGTGGGATAGTGAGTATAGTAAGGCAAGATGGTATCAGGGTACAGAGTGTATCTGGGATAGTGAGTATAATAAGGCAAGATGGTATCAGGGGTACAGAGTGTAACTGTGGAGATGTGAGTATAGTAAGGCAAGATGGTATCAGGGATACAGAGTGTAACTGTGGATAGTGAGTATAGTAAGGCAAGTGGTATCAGGGGTACAGAGTGTAACTGTGGGATAGTGAGTATAGTAAGGCAAGATGGTATCAGGGTACAGAGTGTAACTGTGGGATAGTGAGTATAAATAAGGCAAGATGGTTATCAGGGGTACAGAGTGTAACTGTGGGTAGTGAGTATAGTAAGGCAAGATGGTATCAGGGGTAGAGTGTAACTGTGGGATAGTGAGTATAATAAGGCAAGATGGTATCAGGGTACAGAGTGTAACTGTGGATGTGAGTATAATAAGGCAAGATGGTATCAGGGGTACAGAGTTAACTGTGGGATAGTGAGTATAATAAGCAAGATGGTATCAGGGGTACAGAGTGTAACTGTGGATAGTAGTATAGTTGTAATCCTAAGCACATAGGCATTAAACTGTTCGTCCTGTGGCGCTGCCATTCATTTTAGGAGAAATGATGTAAAATATAAGCTGTAAGGTGATGTTTAGGTGCTGCATAAAACGCTAATTTACGAAGAGTTTTGCAACTTAGTAGTTTGGAGTAGAGAGACGTGGTTACCCCGTTCAGATTCACCCTTATTGTGTAGTGTCAAAAAATATTTGGCTTTCTTCGGTAAAGTTGGGATATTTTTGTCACTTTACTATACCCTTATGTAATGCTGTACATACCGGCACCAAACTGCCCAGCACTTCCCTTTAGCCCGGCACGTTTGCGGACTTGCACCTCAGTTTGAGCGCATACCTGCTTTCTCCAGATGGTGGCGCCATGGGTGGCCAGTTGTGTCAGGCACATCACCATCTCTCTGGCTCATGTGGAATTGTAGGGGGTAAAATGCTGAGTTTGGGCTAAATACAACATGGTTACTTAAAATGGCACTTTGTATGCCGCACTTCCGCTTATAAATGACCCCTGCGGCATTCTTGGTTTCGCTTGTAGATTTGTTCCACTGTTATTAAGGGGAGTTGACCTTTAAATTAGCATTAAGTGTGATGTACAAAGTTATATTCCAAAACAGTTTGCAGTTAGTCTTTATTTTCTAGCTTTCCTTTATTTAGCTTTTTGTTCAGCTGAGCGTCTTGGCGTTTCAACAGACAGCTAGTTGCTAGGTCCAGTTTTCCCTAGCAACCCAATTTTGGTTTGAAAGAGAGAAGGAAAATGAATAGGAGAGAATATTAATAGTACAGTCAAACCCTGACTTCAGCTCCTGCACAGGGTACAATGGCGCTACCCAAACAAGCTGTACATGGGTGGGTACGCAGGTTGGTAACATCTTGCCCTACTGACGCCATCTTGTTCTTGTTCTGCTGAACCTATGTTACCTTCCGCTGCTGCTGTGCAGGAACTTTCTGTGCTTGGGGAACTCGCATGAATGGCCTGCAGCTCCAGTGGCTTTGGTGCTACAACTCCAGTACCCTGCATCCACCTTAAGGCAATGTTTATATCCATAGTACATAGTATTAATGGAAGGAGCACACACAGAGCAGTGAATGCTGCTTGCTTAGACTTTATTTTAGTGTTGCCAGGATGCTTGAAAAAGGTGCAGGTTCCCCAAACACTCCTGCTAGTTGTGTGCTCCATCTATGCTCGGCCCAGGGCACGGGCACTTGTTTGTCTGCTTGTACTGCCGTATATAAACTGCTCTGCCCGGCTAGTAATGGGAATCCCATAGGTAGCAGCACGGCGATTTTGTCTGAATATGAGCAGCGTTGGGTTTAATATCGTTTCCATTGCTTGCAATATCTGGCAGTGGTGCGGATTCCTGGCACGCTATTGGCAGAGAGCGGATCCCACTCTGGGCTGTTACCCCTCTGTACATTACTGGGGGCTATTCTTCATAACTAAATGATGGGAATAATAGCATGTAACAAACTGGGATACACATGCGGGGCACAGTATAACCCTTTCTCCTCTGTAGCTTTACTTCTAGCAGTAATTGTGTTACTCTTCTGTAAAACTGAGTTAGTAAGGTAACAGAATTGTGTGTCAGTTTGGGGCAGAGATGGGACAGGGGGCAACGCTGGCACATTAAAGTGAAAGAGTTGGTTTGGGTTGTATCGCTGTCCATTGAAGCTATTGCAGGCGGGGCTGATTCTCAGCCGTGTAATAATAAACGCAGGCCAAGTATCAGCCAATCCGCTGGCATGGGCCTGGGTGCCACACCGCGGGTAATAAGTCCCATCTGGCAGTAGCTTAAGCTTTAGGGGATGTTGATGTTACGCCATGCTGGTGTTTGTTCCAGCAATCCTAGAAGGTCTTTATTCTGCTCTTGTATACGGCGCGGTGCCACAGGGGTTCTGCCCGCTGCTGCTTCCCGGTGCCTCATTCACTTGCACCTGGTTCAGATGGCACTGGCAGGACTAGGGATCCATATATTTTGAAAAGGGAATGGATTTGATACATACAAAGCGTTACCTGTTTTTCGGAAATCAGAAGGATTTCCCTTCCCCAGTATGGGGGTTCCAAAACATGGGTGGGTTCTCTGCTTTACTGCTCACCTGGCAATATTCTGTGTATCCAGGGAATATGGCTGCATAGTAACCCTACAGGAGCAGGTTTTGTACCCACAGGCCCTTCACATCTGCCAATGAATATTGTGTTGTGCATTTTACCCTTCAGTGATTTGGTTCTCAGGGCTGGATGCCATGATGGGAAATGATGGAGGATGCCAAGAATGGCCATTATAAACAGAAGCTCAGCCCGTTAGCCCGGTGTGAGAATGCTTGGTGGAGCAGCCATACCCGCTGGAGGACTGGTGTGTGTCACTCACAGGTACTGAAGTGCTGGGGGTGTAAGGAATCAGACTGACACATACAGTGGAAAGCAGGGTTTCTTATAAAGCAGCAACATGTGTACATTTCTCTTTCTTCTTCTTTCACTTTTCAGTGCCTCTACTTTGCTGATTTGTTCTATTCTCACAGTCTTCCCCCTCTATGTGTTTCCCTTCCAAATGAGCCCTATACCCAGAATAAGAACACACACGGCTTGATGGTTCATCGTGTGAAAATCACAGTTTTTTAATAATACAAATAATAATTGTGTTTTTCATTGATTCTGAGGAAGGCAAAAAAACCTCTGAGAAGCTTTGAGCCAATCTGCTTCATTAGAGGGAAAAATTCCTTCCTGACTCCTTAACGGCAAATCGGATTTGCTCCCAAAATCAATGCCTTCACCCTGCTTGCCATAATCAGGGAAGCAGGGTGAGGGAAACAAGGGAATATGGTACATACACACCATTCCATTGGGCCCAGGCAGCCTGCAGACCCCCGGTACACGGGCAGAAAGTGGGGGCTATATAAATATATGGCTACACACTAATGCTGGATGCTGGCACAGGTACACGGGGCAGAAAGTGGGGGCTAAATATATATGGCTACACACTAATGCTGGATGCTGGCACAGGTACACGGGGCAGAAAGTGGGGGCTAAATAAATATATGGCTACACACTAATGCTTGATCCTGGGCACAGGTACACGGGACGGAAAGTGGGGGCTAAATAAATATATGGCTACAAACTAATGCTGGATACTGGCACAGGTACTCGGGGCAGAAAGTGGGGCTAAATAAATATATGGCTACACACTAATGCTGGATGGTGGCACACAGGTACACGGGGCAGAAAGTGGGGGCTAAATAAATATATGGCTACACACTAATGCTGGATACTGCCACAGGTACACGGAGCAGAAAGTGGGGCTAAATAAATATATGGCTACACACTAATGCTGGATGGTGGCACAGGTACACGGGGCAGAAAGTGCGGGCTAAATAAATATATGGCTACAAACTAATGCTTGATACTGGCACAGGTACACGGGCATGACAATGGGGGCTAAATAAAAATATGGCTACACACTAATGCTGGATGCTGGCACAGGTACACGGGGCAGAAAGTGGGGGTAAATAAATATATGGCTACACACTAATGCTGGATGCTGGCACAGGTACACGGGGCAGAAAGTGGGGGCTACATAAATATATGGCTTCACACTAATTCTTGATCCTGGCACAGGTACACGGGGCAGAAAGTGGGGGCAAAATAAATATATGGCTACACACTAATGCTGGATTCTGGCACAGGTACACGGGACGGAAAGTGGGGGCTAAATAAATATATGGCTACAAACTAATGCTGGAAGTCGGCACAGGTACACGGGGCAGAAAGTGGGGGCTAAATAAATATATGGCTACAAACTAATGCTTGATACTGGCACAGGTACACGGGGCAGAAAATGGGGGCTAAATAAATATATGGCTACACACAAATGCTTGAGGCTGGCACAGGTACATGGGGCAGAAAGTGGGGGCTAAAATAAATATATGGCTACACACTAATGCTTGATACTGGCACAGGTACACGGGGCAGAAAATGGGGGCTAAATAAATATATGGCTACAAACTAATGCTTGATACTGGCACAGGTACACGGGGCAGAAAATGGGGGCTAAATAAATATATGGCTACACACTAATGCTTGATGCTGGCACAGGTACACAGGATAGAAAGTGGGGGCTAAATAAATATATGGCTCCACACTAATGCTTGATACTGGCATAGGTACACAGGATAGAAAGTGGGGGCTAAATAAATATATGGCTACACACTAATGCTTGATACTGGCACAGGTACACGGGGCAGAAAGTGGGGGCTAAATAAATATATGGCTACACACTAATGCTTGATACTGGCACAGGTACACGGGGCAGAAAGTGGGGCTAAATAAATATATGGCTACACACTAATGCTTGATACTGGCACAGGTACACGGGGCAGAAAGTGGGGCTAAATAAATATATGGCTACACACTAATGCTGGATGCTGGCACAGGTACACGGGGCAGAAAGTGGGGGCTAAATAAATATATGGCTACACACTAATGCTGGATGCTGGCACAGGTACACGGGATAGAATGTGGGGGCTAAATAAATATATGGCTACACACTAATGCTGGATGCTGGCACAGGTACACGGGGCAGAAAGTGGGGGCTAAATAAATATATGGCTACACACTAATGCTTGATACTGGCACAGGTACACGGGGCAGAAAATGGGGGCTAAATAAATATATGGCTACAAACTAATGCTTGATACTGGCACAGGTACACGGGGCAGAAAATGGGGGCTAAATAAATATATGGCTACACACTAATGCTTGATACTGGCACAGGTACACGGGGCAGAAAATGGGGGCTAAATAAATATATGGCTACAAACTAATGCTTGATACTGGCACAGGTACACGGGGCAGAAAATGGGGGCTAAATAAATATATGGCTACACACTAATGCTTGATGCTGGCACAGGTACAACAGGATAGAAAGTGGGGGCTAAATAAATATATGGCTCCACACTAATGCTTGATACTGGCATAGGTACACAGGATAGAAAGTGGGGGCTAAATAAATATATGGCTACACACTAATGCTTGATACTGGCACAGGTACACGGGGCAGAAAGTGGGGGCTAAATAAATATATGGCTACACACTAATGCTGGATGCTGGCACAGGTACACGGGGCAGAAAGTGGGGGCTAAATAAAATATATGGCTACACACTAATGCTGGATGCTGGCACAGGTACACGGGATAGAATGTGGGGGCTAAATAAATATATGGCTACACACTAATGCTGGATGCTGGCACAGGTACACGGGGCAGAAAGTGGGGGCTAAATAAATATATGGCTACACACTAATGCTGGATGCTGGCACAGGTACACGGGGCAGAAAGTGGGGGCTAAATAAATATATGGCTACACACTAATGCTGGATGCTTGCACAGGTACACGGATAGAATGTGGGGGCTAAATAAATATATGGCTTACACACTAATGCTGGATGTTGGCACAGGTACACAGGATAGAAAGTGGGGGCTAAATAAATATATTGGCTACACACTAATGCTGGATGCTGGCATAGGTACCACAGGATAGAATGTGGGGGCTAAATAAATTATATGGTGGTTAAATCCCAGTCGATTATTATCGGTTCGACTGAAACAGAGTAGAAAGTATCAGGAGCAAGGAAGGCTTTATTCTATAGGACAGCTAATACATACGGGAGAATATAAGTTTGGCTCAAAGTCCCAAGAGTTCAATGGTTGCAAAGTCTTTCTACGTTGTTTCTGGACACAGGAGATCTTTGATGTTCCGTAGCGTGGAAAGTGATGTTAGCAGGCTTCCATGAAATTCATCCACGTGAGATCTGCCCTGTCTTAGGACAGCTGGTTTATATACCTTTTTCTATCCATTACCACATATAGGAACTATATTTACTCTCAATTACGTATATTTCTCCGCCCTGTGTCTCCAATCATCTTATTTTACCCTTATAAAGCGTTACATTACATCATTCTGTCATAATGTAAGAAATCCGCATGATGTCGCCCGAGACCGTGAAATGGATTTCTCATAGGCGTTCCATATACACATATTCCATATGATATTTAAAATAGCGTACAATTCCTACTCCTGAACATTAAATATATAACTTAAATATGATTAAATATAATTCACAACACACAAGCATGCTTAACATAATATCTTAGAACAAAACGAGAGGTATTTTGTATTATACGGTGCCTGAATGTAGTTTTACATTTAAACGGACCGAAACTATAAGATCACTTTTTCTATGCATCTGTTCTGTCACTCACACATACGCTGGCTAGCTGATATCTGAGACTAATCCTTTTGAAAGGTCATGGCTAAATGCGATGCAGATACTGTATGTCTATAACTTTGTTATTAACTCCTTCTCTGCCTAACTGTATTTGACATCAGAAGATCTTACAAACCCCCCTTAATTTCTTTTTGGAATTCTAAAGAAATTACTAAGTCAACATTCACTCACACATTCATGGCCCTTTCGCTTCGTGACAGAACAGAGTTAGTTTTTTCGAATAATCATTTCCCTTAAAATTAATTCGCCCTGTTCTAGGCTCCGCCTTAAATTGCGATACATGCTTTTTGTTTTACAAATTAAACAAACTTGCATAAAAATACAAATGAGACATACACACAATAGAATGATAAATGGATGCAACATAAAATTTGTTGCTGCGGTTCCCGCGGAAGTATGCGACCAAGATTGAACCGATTTTGAGAATTTTTTCCACCATGTCATTCCAGACATTCCTGATAAATCATGTTCGATTAACTCTAAATTCCCTTGCTCGTGTTGGAAGATAACTTCAGCTTCATGCAACTGCTTATGTAGTGAGTGCAATAGTCCCTGATCTTGTTCTAGTCGTGCTGCCCATTCTTTCCATGGAAACTCACTGACTTGTGATAGGTTAAATTGGATTGGAATACTATTAACATCTCTGGAAAGGTATTTAGGGACCGGTATTCTGACATTCCTCAGCACTACTTCGATTGGACCGTCTTGGGCACAATAGAGCCCTCTTTTGAGCTTAGAAGTGGCAGTGCATGAATGAAAGAATACTTTTACCTCTTCATCATTTGTCATCACCTGAAAACAGATCTTATCATTGTTTATAGGCGTGACTAGATCATATGTAGATTTAATAGTTTCAACTTGAACGGGGCACATAGATTGGTTATGAAAACATGAATGATAAACCGTTCTAATCTGATATGGAGTGCAAAGGACTTTTGAACTAAAATGCAAACATGCAGATAAATCTACTTGTTCGGGTTCAGCTGCTACAGATGGTATAATAAAATCTTTATACTGTAACTTATAAAACAACAACTGATTGTTACTAACAGGTATTCCTAAGATAGCCATGGAATAAACAGGTAGTTCTTGGCCTGCTAGTGGGATTAGTGAAGTGCCTAGACATTCTTTTTCATTGCAACCCATCCATTTATTGATCCAAAGATCAAGATGGTTTAAAGCTATTCTGTATTCCTCTGGTAAGCTATTACGGATTCCTAAAGGTGTAATTCCTCCGTGCAGGGCCTGTGCAGTGACTTTAAGATCTGTGGAATATTCAATTTGAATTTCCATGCAGGCTCTGGCTACCTCAGCTATATTTGAACTCTTCAAGAGCCCCACGGTTGTTTCCTGCAGGTGTAGGACTGAAGGACCCAGAACAGAAGCTGTCTTGACAACCATGGAATTTAAGATTTGATTCAAATTCCTTTGGACGTGAATACCCTTGCTGTCTAGTAAACCTGTACTTTCTAAGTCTTTCTGTAAAGAGCCAATGCTCATGCTGTTCATTACAGATCCCACGGTTCCAAAACCTCCTAGGATCTTTCCTATGACATCTCTCCTTGCTCTGGGTATGTTATGTTCCCTGTTTCCAAACCAGTAGTCCATTCCTTTCTCCATATTCACCAAATGAGGCCTACACTGTGGGTATCGTGTGGAAATTTTCCACTCTGACCGATTAAAGTGCCACAGTATAGTAATAAATTGCCCATCTTTTAGAAGGGGTTTTGAGTGAAAATGGTTAATTTGGAAAGGGCTTGATGGTATGAAACTTTGTCCTGAGCAAGAGATGTTACGTGGGTGAGGTGTAACCGTTACCTTAGCTGATTTACATGCAGTTTTATTCTGAATGGAAATACAGCATTCATAGTTACCTTGATCTGCAAGTGTCAGCGCTTTGGACTTAAATTTGAGTGTTTGATCAGACCATTCTATTTTACCCATAATACCTTGATGTATGACCACCTGTGAACCAAAAGTAATGCTTCCTAGATCTTCTTTTCCTCGAATCCAGGATATTGTGGCCTCTGCAGGTAAACTCAGCCGTGTACCACAGCTTAGTTTTAAAGACAAGTCTTCCTGCAATTCTACTTTTTCTGGCCATATCCTGATTTCAGGAAAGACAACATCACTTTCTAAGAATGACATTTGTATGCTTATGGGTTCTAATCCCCTATCCGCTTGGATCTCCCAAACTCTTCCTACAGTATTGTCTCCTGCTTCCCTATCTTGGGATGGTCTTTCTGGTCTGAGTTGTTTCATCCAAATTCTAGACGAGTAAAGGTTAAGAGGGTTAAGGGTGCCTTGTTTCGATATGTGAGCTTCCCCTAAGTCTGGATTACTTCTAAATGTTAGTGGTTGTTCCCCTCTAATTTCTAGTGTCCAAACTGCAAAGTCGTCTACATTACATTCCCATGATTGAGTGTTATTTTCATATGTATACGTCCCTTTCATCCATTTGTATTTGGCTCTAGGCCCTAAAGTTATATCAATCCGGATTTGTCCTCCTTGAAGAAAAGGGATTCTTACACAGAATTTCAAAACTGGACCTGATTGAGTTCCGAGAGATAGTTCTCCTTGTACTTCCGTTGGTTCTTCTGGTCCTTGTTCCTCTAGGATTTCTCCTAGTAAGCGTGTTTTTTCCTGTGGGCTTTGCCTCCGTTTGTTCTTCTCTTGCTTCCGGTTCTTCTCTCCGGACTCTTTCTGATGGAATCTTTTGGTTGGTGATTGTTGAGGCCATTGTTATCCCGATCATAATAAGGATGGCTGTAATGAAGAAGATCTGTCTTGTGCATGATTTCTTTTTCCTTGTTTTCATGTTGGAATCCCACAAGTAGGTTCCTGTTTCCTGTTAAAACAAAGCAGTATCATTCTTTTGGAACATACAATTTACATTGGTCCGCGTGGACCCAAAAAGTTTGTTGTCTACGCCTGTTTTGTACTGAGTCGGAAGGTCTTTGTACCTGTAATGTTACCGGACCTAATTTGTTTATGATTGTGTAAGGTCCCTCCCATCCTGAGGACCAGGGTCCCGCCTTTCTCAGGGTTTTAACCATTACCATCCCCCCCTTTTGAAACTTTGTAAATTCTGGAGGAGTGATCTTTTGCATGTTAGAGGCGGCGTGTGGGAGTATGGTAGCCAAGTTTTCCTGTAAAAGTTTCAACCATTCTGATTTTGCAATGGCATCCCTCTGTGGTGTAGACAAGAAAGGTTCGTTTGGAAAAACTAGTGGTATCTGCCTTCCTGTCATGAGTTCAAAAGGTGTATACTTTGTAGTGGAGGAAGTGGTTCCTCTGACATTTAGGAGGACCGCAGGTAGTGCGTCCACCCAGGTGTTTCCTCTATCCAGTAACATTTTTGTTAATCTGGATTTGAGGGTGCGATTAGATCTTTCCGCGACAGCCGAAGATTGCGGTCGATAGGGTAGGTGAAAGCGTTGGGCGACGCCCAATAGCGCACAGGTCGCTTGCATCACCTGACCTGTAAAATGGGTTCCCCTGTCGGACTCTAAAATTTGTGGAAAACCCCACCTGGAAAACACATGTTCCCACAAGGCCTTGGCTGCAGACTGTGCGTCATCCCTCCTTAAGGGGATGGCTTCAACCCATTTTGAGAACACATCCACTATTACCAATGCGTACTTAAGCCCATACTTACCTGACGGTAGAGGACCTATAAAATCTATTTGGAGTGTGGACCATGGTCCGTCTGCGGGTGGAACACGCTGTAAAGGTGGTCGTTGACCTTTAGGCCTTGGGTTGGTTTGGGCACAGATGAGACAAGAGGTTACTACCTTTTCTACTGTGTCTTTCATTGTTTCCCAGTAAAATTTTTCTTCTAATACCTCCAAAAGCTTTTTCTGTCCTATGTGGCCTAAACTTTCGTGATTGTATTTTGTGAATGGTATTTGTAAGTGTTTAGGAACCACAGGACGCAATTTCCCGTTTAAGTCATGAAATAACATTCCATTCTCACGAATAAAGGGGAATGTTAGGTCAACCTGAGGATTAAGAGATGGATCTTTCGCTTGCTCCTCTTCAAATGAGGGAAATCGTGTGTCTGCTTTCTTAACTGGAGAGACTGTGAGGGGTGTTTTGGGCATTACTTCCTCTCCATTAAGTGCTGCTTCTTTGGCTAGGGAATCAGCTATTGTGTTTCCTACGATAAGGGGATCCTCACCTTTCTTGTGAGCAGGCACTTTTACAATTGCATAGAGACGTGGTGCTTCCATGGCAAGTTTTAAATGTTGTTTCTAGTGTCTCTTTTTGTGTAAGTGTCTTGTTGGAGGCATCTACAAATCCTCTACGTTGCCATACCGCTAAGTGATCTGTCAGGGATCTGACTACGTAGGAACTGTCACTATAGATGACTAGGGGGTGTTTTCCCTCGCTTAGATCTCTTTCTAAGACTGTTTTTACTGCTTCTAGTTCTGCCCTTTGCGCAGAAAAGTATCCTGGCAATTTGTGTTTAATTGCAAGATTTCTGTCTGGGTACCAAATAGAATAACCTGTGTAGTAGTTACCGTCTGCAAAAAATCTGGACCCATCTACAAATACTGCCTCATCGGTGGTACTTGCCTCTCTCCGGAACAGGATTGGTAAGGTTTCTTCTGCATCTACCAGGCATTCATGTATCTCTCCCTCATACTGCATGAGTTGTGAAAGAATGTATTTTGCCTTGTGATCGACCTTGATTTGCCTCCCTGATAAGGCAATTAACCATTGTGCAAATCTTTGATTAGACACGCCCGGAATGTTTCTCTCAAGGAGAAGCTTTAATGGGGTGTGTGGAGTTTGCAAACAAATTTCTTTAAATCCTACCAAATGTTCGGATGCATTTACCGCAAAATGGACTCCTAGAAGGTGTCTGACACAAACCTCAAATCCTCTTTCTACTGGGGTCAACAGCCTGGAAAAATATCCTACCGGTCTCCAATTTTCTCCCTGGAGTTGTAACACTACAGCTGAAATAGAAACATCGGATGTGTGTACCTGTAATGCAAAGGGAGCAGCTGGATCCACTGTGGCCAATGCAGGAGCCATTTGGAGATCTCTTTTGAGAGTCTCAAATGCTTCCTGGTGTTCTAGGCCCCAGTCACCAAAAGTGGATTGGTTACCCTGTAAGAGTTCATAGAGAGGTTTAGCTTTTTCTGCAAAGGACTCTATGAATTCTCTGGAAAAATTTAACAATCCCAGGAATTGACGTAAGGCCTTATGTGAGGTTGGGACAGGAAGTGTAGCAATAGCTTTGCTTCTTTCCTGTAAGGGTTTCCTGTAACCTGGGCCTATCTGGATCCCCAGAAATTGGACCTCTGGTTGTAGTAACTTCACCTTAGTGGTATGAAGTTTTAAACCTGCATTAGAGAGTATCGTGAACAATTCTTCTAACAGAATCAAATGTTCCTGTTTATCTACCGTTTGGAGTAGAATGTCGTCCACATATTGGAGGAGACATTCTTGGCGTGAGAACGTGGCTAATTTCTCCGCAAGGGCATTATTAAACAGGGTGGGACTGAGGGACCAACCTTGGATTAGTCGGCGGAAGGCAAATTGTTTATGGCGGAAAGTGAAGGCCGTTTTATAGGTACATCCCTCATCGAGTTCTACACTGAAATACCCGTTTTTGATGTCCAGGGTTGAGTACCAATTTGCAGTAGCTGAGATTTTTGACATTGTGTCAGGCATCTCAGCCACAAGCTGGGTGAGGGGTGGTGTATGTTTATTTAACATTCTTAGATCAATGGTTAATCTCCATGACCCGTCCGGTTTTTTCACTGGCCATATGGGGTTGTTACATTTGGAGGTTGTTTCAGTAATTACTCCTATTTTTTCCAGATCCTGAATAATTTGTCCTATAGGTTCTATCGCTTCAGGAGGGAGTCTGTACTGTCTTTGTGGAGGGGGATCTGTTCCTTGGATGTTAACCCGTACACCTTCCATTAGACCACACTCATTTTTGGATTGGGCCCACAAATTTGGAAACTTGTGTACCAGCTCTGTGAGAACTTGATTATCCCCAGTATCTGGCCATTGAAACTCCTTTACCGTAATTTCAGTGGAGCATACAGTTTTCAAGTGGCCATATTCTGATGGATCAATCACAACTGGTTTCTTCCCTCGGGCATCTTTCCAGATCGCCTTGTTGCCTAGATCAACAATCCATCCCCTCTTTTGCATGACATCTGTTCCCAGAATGTTGTCTGCACCCTCACAAAACCAGAAATCTACCTTGGTCTGTAAGTACCCAGGGATGGTTAAAGGAACGTCTGCGAACATAGTTGCAGTCGTGTGTCCCTTTCCGTTGAAACCGACAACAGTACAACTAGGTGCTGCTGGATCAGCTTCTAGTGGCAACTTTTTACCTATGATGCTTAACTGAGCCCCGGTGTCAACTAACAATTCTGTATGGATTCCAGCTAAAATGGCCTGGAGGTAAGGCCTTCCTGAGCCGTCCAAAGATAGGGGGCTGAGGTATTGTAGGGGGTGAAAGGTGGGGGCCTCTAGTCATTGCGGATTGACCACTTCCTCTGGGTATACCTGTGAATTGAGGACAGGCTGTGCACCAGAGTTAATTGTCAATTCCCTGACCTGCCTCAGAAGTGGTGCATAGGGTGATTCCCGTGCCACTGGAATATTAGCAGGTGGGGCTGAGGCTGCACTTGTAACCCCATTATCCCTCCCAACGCCCTTGGGTGGTAAATCTTTGACTGGTACTCTGCAGTACTTTCTGATATGTCCCTTCCTCTGACACCTATGGCAGACTAGGCTGTGCAGCCCTGTTGCAGAGGTGCCCTGTCTTTTAAAGGGTTTTGGGCCTGTCTCGGGGGTGGACATAACTCTATTTGTTACCTGAGTGACTTCAGCTATTTTGGGTTTTAATTTGAGCTGTCTTCTATATTTGTCTATGAAAGTTGCAGCGTCCTCTAGCGTGCGCATTTTAGACACTAAAACTGCCGCTGCTGGGTCAAGATATTTGAATTTTTTTACAAAGGTTGAAATCATAGATTCTGGAGTTTCGTCCTGTTTTAGACCCATAACAAGTCTGTAGGCTTGTTCAAAAACAACCAAAAATGCAAATGGATCCTCATTTGCTGATGTTTTTAGGGTTTCAATTACCTCTAAAGATGGGAGTTCTTCCCCTGTAGTAAGGTACACTAACTGTTGGAGCCTATCTTTTTTGGTACCGTGTCTAGTCTGTCCTGCCTCTATTATTGGCTCACTTATGGGTGGGACTAGACGTCTAGAGAAATGTGTGGGGAGCCACACCTTGAATATCTGATTCTTTTGTGAATCAGAAAGGTTGTATTTGTTTAAATTTGATTCAAGGATGTCTGCATTAATGAAAGTATCTTTGTTTAAGTTATAGGCAGGTATATCTTTAAGGATTTTCATTAGTTGATCGTGAATTTTTAACTTAATTTTAGCGGCTTTGTCCAAGAGCTGACGCTTCCTCTGTTGGGCAGATTCGGCATCATTTAGCTCTTCTAGCTCCTCCCCACCTTCCTCATCTTGCCCTGAAGCCTGGGCTCTTCTGCCTGCACATATTAACTTAACCTCATCAGCATTTGCTATCTGTTGCTCTAATTCTAAAATATGGTCCATTAAGATGTTACAGTTTGAGCATTCATGCATGTCATTTTCTGTGTCATTTCTCTGTAGATTAGAGCAAATCATCTGACTGTGATCGTGTTTAAAAACCATATTATGAAAAATCTGAATC
Source organism: Xenopus tropicalis (assembly GCF_000004195.4). Taxonomy (NCBI): domain Eukaryota; kingdom Metazoa; phylum Chordata; class Amphibia; order Anura; family Pipidae; genus Xenopus; species Xenopus tropicalis. Next base: position 18,204,818 of record NC_030684.2, read on the forward strand.
ATCTTCAAAATATTTCGTAACTTAAGCCTCTGTCTGTTTGGACAAATAAACTTACGGTCCAGTAGGGTATTTGCTTCACTACATTGTTGGTAAAGACTATGCCATAAATCTGAATCAGTATCAGCATTTGACATGAACTTATAAATCACATTACTTTGATTTGCAAACTTATTTATCAATTCCATAATTATAATTACCTGTCCTGTCGTCGTCCTGATGCGCTCTTCAAGACTGACGCCGTCTCTCAAGTTTTTAGACTGAGGACTTGGTACCAAGGGTCAAATTCCCTCCGACGGTGATCACCGAATTTTTCCGCTTTCCTCCGAAAAATCCTGAACTTTTTCTGTTCTTCCAGGTTCTTTTTGATGCTGAATTCCGTTTCCTCGCAGAGAGTAGCCCTCCCCCCCTTTAAAGGGTACTTGAATAAGATACGCTTTAAAGTTACCGTGACAGAGAGAGGATAACGTTCCGGAATGCACAGCAATCAGTCATAGGCTAGGCTCGTCATTAATTGTTAAATCCCAGTCGATTATTATCGGTTCGACGTGAAACAGAGTAGAAAGTATCAGGAGCAAGGAAGGCTTTATTCCATAGGACAGCTAATACATACGGAGAATATAAGTTTGGCTCAAAGTCCCAAGAGTTCAATGGTTGCAAAGTCTTTCTTACGTTGTTTCTGGACACAGGAGATCTTTGATGTTCCGTAGCGTGGAAAGTGATGTTAGCAGGCTTCCATGAAATTCATCCACGTGAGATCTGCCCTGTCTTAGGACAGCTGGTTTATATACCTTTTTCTATCCATTACCACATATAGGAACTATATTTACTCTCAATTACGTATATTTCTCCGCCCTGTGTCTCCAATCATCTTATTTTACCCTTATAAAGCGTTACATTACATCATTCTGTCATAATGTAAGAAATCCGCATGATGTCGCCCGAGACCGTGAAATGGATTTCTCATAGGCGTTACATATACACATATTCCATATGATATTTAAAATAGCGTACAATTCCTACTCCTGAATATAAAATATATAACTTAAATATGATTAAATATAATTCACAACACACAAGCATGCTTAACATAATATCTTAGAACAACGAGAGGTATTTTGTATTATACGGTGCCTGAATGTAGTTTTACATTTAAACGGACCGAAACTATAAGATCACTTTTTCTATGCATCTGTTCTGTCACTCACACATACGCTGGCTAGCTGATATCTGAGACTAATCCTTTTGAAAGGTCATGGCTAAATGCGATGCAGATACTGTATGTCTATAACTTTGTTCAATTCTGATTAACTCCTTCTCTGCCTAACTGTATTTGAAATCAGAAGATCTTACATATGGCTACACACTAATGCTTGATGCTGGCACAGGTACACGGGGCAGAAAGTTGGGGTAAAATAAATATATGGCTACACACTAATGCTTGATGCTGGCACAGGTACACGGGATAGAAAGTGGGGGCTAAATAAATATATGGCTACACACTAATGCTGGATGTTGGCACAGGTACACAGGATAGAAAGTGGGGGCTAAATAAATATATGGCTACACACTAATGCTGGATGCTGGCACAGGTACACGGGGCAGAAAGTGGGGGCTAAATAAATATATGGCTACACACTAATGCTTGATGCTGGCACAGGTACACGGGGCAGAAAGTGGGGGCTAAATACATATATGGCTACACACTAATGCTAGATACTGGCATAGGTACACAGGATAGAATGTGGGGGCTAAATAAATATATGGCTACACACTAATGCTGGATGCTGGCACAGGTACACGGGATAGAATGTGGGGGCTAAATAAATATATGGCTACACACTAATGCTTGATCCTGGCACAGGTACACGGGACGGAAAGTGGGGGCTAAATAAATATATGGCTACAAACTAATGCTGGATACTGGCACAGGTACACGGGGCAGAAAGTGGGGGCTAAATAAATATATGGCTACACACTAATGCTGGATACTGGCACAGGTACACGGGGCAGAAAGTGGGGGCTAAATAAATATATGGCTACACACCAATGCTGGATGCTGGCACAGGTACACGGGGCAGAAAGTGGGGGCTAAATAAATATATGGCTACACACCAATGCTGGATGCTGGCACAGGTACACGGGACAGAAAGTGGGGGCTTAATAAATATATGGATACACACTAATGCTTGATACTGGCACAGATACACGGGGCAGAAAGTGGGGGCTAAATAAATATATGGCTACACACTAATGCTTGATACTGGCACAGGTACACGGGGCAGAAAGTGGGGGCTAAATAAATATATGGCTACACACTAATGCTGGATGCTGGCACAGGTACACGGGGCAGAAAGTGGGGGCTAAATAAATATATGGCTACAAACTAATGCTTGATACTGGCACAGGTACACGGGGCAGACAATGGGGGCTAAATAAATATATGGCTACACACTAATGCTGGATGCTGGCACAGGTACACGGGGCAGAAAGTGGGGGCTAAATAAATATATGGCTACACACTAATGCTGGATTCTGGCACAGGTACACGGGACGGAAAGTGGGGGCTAAATAAATATATGGCTACAAACTAATGCTGGAAGTCGGCACAGGTACACGGGGCAGAAAGTGGGGGCTAAATAAATATATGGCTACACACTAATGCTGGATGGTGGCACAGGTACACGGGGCAGAAAGTGGGGGCTAAATAAATATATGGCTACACACTAATGCTGGATGCTGGCACAGGTACACGGGGCAGAAAGTGCGGGCTAAATAAATATATGGCTACAAACTAATGCTTGATACTGGCACAGGTACACGGGGCAGAAAATGGGGGCTAAATAAATATATGGCTACACACTAATGCTTGATGCTGGCACAGGTACACGGGGCAGAAAATGGGGGCTAAATAAATATATGGCTACACACTAATGCTGGATGCTGGCACAGGTACACGGGGCAGAAAGTGGGGGCTAAATAAATATATGGCTACACACTAATGCTTGATACTGGCATAGGTACACGGGGCAGAAAGTGGGGGCTAAATAAATATATGGCTACACACTAATGCTGGATGGTGGCACAGGTACACGGGGCAGAAAGTGGGGGCTAAATAAATATATGGCTACACACTAATGCTGGATGCTGGCACAGGTACACGGGGCAGAAAGTGGGGGCTAAATAAATATATGGCTACACACTAATGCTGGATGCTGGCACAGGTACACGGGGCAGAAAGTGGGGGCTAAATAAATATATGGCTACACACTAATGCTGGATGTTGTCACAGGTACACGGGATAGAAAGTGGGGGCTAAATAAATACATGGCTACACACTAATGCTGGATGCTGGCACAGGTACACGGGGCAGAAAGTGGGGGCTAAATAAATATATGGCTACACACTAATGCTGGATGTTGTCACAGGTACACGGGATAGAAAGTGGGGGCTAAATAAATACATGGCTACACACTAATGCTGGATGCTGGCACAGGTACACGGGGCAGAAAGTGGGGGCTAAATAAATATATGGCTACACACTAATGCTGGATGTTGTCACAGGTACACGGGATAGAAAGTGGGGGCTAAATAAATATATGGCTACACACTAATGCTGGATGGTGGCACAGGTACACGGGGCAGAAAGTGAGGGCTAAATAAATATATGGCTACACACTAATGCTGGATGCTGGCACAGGTACACGGGGCAGAAAGTGGGGGCTAAATAAATATATGGCTACACACTAATGCTGGATGCTGGCACAGGTACACGGGGCAGAAAGTGAGGGCTAAATAAATATATGGCTACACACTAATGCTGGATGCTGGCACAGGTACACGGGGCAGAAAGTGGGGGCTAAATAAATATATGGCTACACACTAATGCTTGATACTGGCACAGGTACACGGGGCAGAAAGTGGGGGCTAAATAAATATATGGCTACACACTAATGCTTGATACTGGCACAGGTACACGGGGCAGAAAGTGGGGGCTAAATAAATATATGGCTACACACTAATGCTGGATGCTGGCACAGGTACACGGGGCAGAAAGTGGGGGCTAAATAAATATATGGCTACACACTAATGCTGGATGCTGGCACAGGTACACGGGGCAGAAAGTGCGGGCTAAATAAATATATGGCTACACACTAATGCTTGATGCTGGCACAGGTACACAGGGCAGAAAGTGCGGGCTAAATAAATATATGGCTACACACTAATGCTGGATGCTGGCACAGGTACACGGGGCAGAAAGTGGGGGCTAAATAAATATATGGCTACACACTAATGCTTGATGCTGGCACAGGTACACAGGGCAGAAAGTGCGGGCTAAATAAATATATGGCTACACACTAATGCTGGATGCTGGCACAGGTACACGGGGCAGAAAGTGGGGGCTAAATAAATATATGGCTACACACTAATGCTGGATGCTGGCACAGGTACACGGGGCAGAAAGTGGGGGCTAAATAAATATATGGCTACACACTAATGCTTGATTCTGGAACAGGTACACGGGGCAGAAAGTGGGGGCTAAATAAATATATGGCTACACACTAATGCTGGATGCTGGCACAGGTTCATGGGATAGAATGTGGGAGCTAAACAAATATATGGCTACACACTAATGCTGGATGCTGGCACAGGTACACGGGATAGAATGTGGGGGCTAAATATATATATGGCTACACACTAATGCTGGATGCTGGCACAGGTACACGGGGCAGAAAGTGGGGGCTAAATAAATATATGGCTACACACTAATGCTGGATGCTGGCACAGGTACACGGGGCAGAAAGTGGGGGCTAAATAAATATATGGCTACACACTAATGCTTGATACTGGCACAGGTACACGGGGCAGAAAGTGGGGGCTTAATAAATATATGGCTACACACTAATGCTGGATGCTGGCACAGGTACACGGGGCAGAAAGTGGGGCTAAATAAATATATGGCTACACACTAATGCTGGATGTTTGCACAGGTACACGGGGCAGAAAGTGGGGGCTAAATAAATATATGGCTACACACTAATGCTGGATGCTGGCACAGGTACACGGGGCAGATAGTGAGGGCTAAATAAATATATGGCTACACACTAATGCTGGATGGTGGCACAGGTACACGGGGCAGACAGTGCGGGCTAAATAAATATATGGCTACACACTAATGCTGGATGCTGGCACAGGTACACGGGGCAGAAAGTGGGGGCTAAATAAATATATGGCTACACACTAATGCTTGATACTGGCACAGGTACACGGGGCAGAAAGTGGGGGCTAAATAAATATATGGCTACACACTAATGCTGGATTCTGGCACAGGTACACGGGGCAGAAAGTGGGGGCTAAATAAATATATGGCTACACACTAATGCTGGATGCTGGCACAGGTACACGGGGCAGAAAGTGGGGGCTAAATAAATATATGGCTACACACTAATGCTGGATGCTGGCACAGGTACACGGGGCAGAAAGTGGGGGCTAAATAAATATATGGCTACACACTAATGCTGGATGCTGGCACAGGTACACGGGGCAGAAAGTGGGGCTAAATAAATATATGGCTACACACTAATGCTGGATGTTTGCACAGGTACACGGGGCAGAAAGTGGGGGCTAAATAAATATATGGCTACACACTAATGCTGGATACTGGCACAGGTACACGGGGCAGAAAGTGCGGGCTAAATAAATATATGGCTACACACTAATGCTGGATGCTGGCACAGGTACACGGGGCAGAAAGTGGGGGCTAAATAAATATATGGCTTCACACTAATGCTGGATGCTGGCACAGGTACACGGGGCAGAAAGTGGGGGCTAAATAAATATATGGCTACACACTAATGCTGGATACTGGCACAGGTACACGGGGCAGAAAGTGGGGCTAAATAAATATATGGCTACACACTAATGCTGGATGGTGGCACAGGTACACGGGGCAGAAAGTGCGGGCTAAATAAATATATGGCTACACACTAATGCTGGATGCTGGCACAGGTACACGGGGCAGAAAGTGCGGGCTAAATAAATATATGGCTACACACTAATGCTGGATGGTGGCACAGGTACACGGGGCAGAAAGTGGGGGCTAAATAAATATATGGCTACACACTAATGCTGGATGCTGGCACAGGTACACGGGGCAGAAAGTGGGGGCTAAATAAATATATGGCTACAAACTAATGCTGGATGTTGGCACAGGTACACGGGGCAGAAAGTGGGGGCTAAATAAATATATGGCTACACACTAATGCTGGATGCTGGCACAGGTACACGGGGCAGAAAGTGGGGGCTAAATAAATATATGGCTACACACTAATGCTGGATGCTGGCACAGGTACACGGGGCAGAAAGTGGGGGCTAAATAAATATATGGCTACAAACTAATGCTGGATGTTGGCACAGGTACACGGGGCAGAAAGTGGGGGCTAAATAAATATATGGCTACACACTAATGCTGGATGCTGGCACAGGTAGACGGGGCAGAAAGTGGGGGCTAAATAAATAAATGGCTACACACTAATGCTGGATACTGGCACAGGTACACGGGGCAGAAAGTGGGGGCTAAATAAATATATGGCTACACACTAATGCTGGATGCTGGCACAGGTAGACGGGGCAGAAAGTGGGGGCTAAATAAATATATGGCTACACACTAATGCTGGATGCTGGCACAGGTAGACGGGGCAGAAAGTGGGGGCTAAATAAATATATGGCTACACACTAATGCTGGATGCTGGCACAGGTACACGGGGCAGAAAGTGGGGGCTAAATAAATATATGGCTACACACTAATGCTGGCACAGGTATACGGGATGGAAAGTGGGGGCTAAATTAATATATGGCTACACACTAATGCTTGATGCTGACACAGGTACACGGGGCAGAAAGTGGGGGCTAAATAAATATATGGCTACACACTAATGCTGGATGCTGGCACAGGTACACGGGGCAGAAAGTGGGGGCTAAATAAATATATGGCTACACACTAATGCTGGATGCTGGCACAGGTAGACGGGGCAGAAAGTGGGGGCTAAATAAATATATGGCTACACACTAATGCTGGATGCTGGCACAGGTAGACGGGGCAGAAAGTGGGGGCTAAATAAATATATGGCTACACACTAATGCTGGATGCTGGCACAGGTACACGGGGCAGAAAGTGGGGGCTAAATAAATATATGGCTACACACTAATGCTGGATGCTGGCACAGGTACACGGGGCAGAAAGTGGGGGCTAAATAAATATATGGCTAGACACTAATGCTGGATGCTGGCACAGGTACACGGGGCAGAAAGTGGGGGCTAAATAAATATATGGCTACACACTAATGCTGCATGATGGCACAGGTACACTGGGCAGAAAGTGGGGGCTAAATAAATATATGGCTACACACTAATGCTGAATGCTGGCACAGGTACACGGGGCAGAAAGTGGGGGCTAAATAAATATATGGCTACACACTAATGCTGCATGGTGGCACAGGTACACTGGGCAGAAAGTGGGGGCTAAATAAATATATGGCTACACACTAATGCTGAATGCTGGCACAGGTACACGGGGCAGAAAGTGGGGGCTAAATAAATATATGGCTACACACTAATGCTGGATACTGGCACAGGTAGACGGGGCATAAAGTGGGGGCTAAATAAATATATGGCTACACACCAATGCTGGCACAGGTATACGGGATGGAAAGTGGGGGCTAAATTAATATATGGCTACACACTAATGCTGGATGCTGGCACAGGTACACGGGATGGAAAGTGGGGGCTAAATAAATATATGGCTACACACTAATGCTGGATGCTGGCACAGGTACACGGGGCAGAAAGTGGGGGCTAAATAAATATATGGCTACACACTAATGCTGGATGCTGGCACAGGTACACGGGATGGAAAGTGGGGGCTAAATAAATATATGGCTACACACTAATGCTGGATGCTGGCACAGGTACACGGGGCAGAAAGTGGGGGCTAAATAAATATATGGCTACACACTAATGCTGGATGCTGGCACAGGTAGACGGGGCAGAAAGTGGGGGCTAAATAAATATATGGCTACAAACTAATGCTGGATGTTGGCACAGGTACACGGGGCAGAAAGTGGGGGCTAAATAAATATATGGCTACACACTAATGCTTGATGCTGGCACAGGTACACGGGGCAGAAAGTGGGAGCTAAATAAATATATGGCTACACACTAATGCTTGATGCTGGCACAGGTACACGGGGCAGAAAGTGGGGGCTAAATAAATATATGGCTACACACTAATGCTGGATGCTGGCACAGGTAGACGGGGCAGAAAGTGGGGGCTAAATAAATATATGGCCACACACTAATGCTGGATGCTGGCACAGGTAGACGGGGCAGAAAGTGGGGGCTAAATAAATAAATGGCTACACACTAATGCTGGATACTGGCACAGGTACACGGGGCAGAAAGTGGGGGCTAAATAAATATATGGCTACACACTAATGCTGGATGCTGGCACAGGTACACGGGGCAGAAAGTGGGGGCTAAATAAATATATGGCTACACACTAATGCTGGATGCTTGCACAGGTACACGGGGCAGAAAGTGGGGGCTAAATAAATATATGGCTACACACTAATGCTGGATGCTGGCACAGGTACACGGGGCAGAAAGTGGGGGCTAAATAAATATATGGCTACACACTAATGCTGGATGGTGGCACAGGTACACGGGGCAGAAAGTGGGGGCTAAATAAATATATGGCTACACACTAATGCTGGATGCTGGCACAGGTACACGGGGCAGAAAGTGGGGGCTAAATAAATATATGGCTACACACTAATGCTGGATGCTTGCACAGGTACACGGGGCAGAAAGTGGGGGCTAAATAAATATATGGCTACACACTAATGCTGGATGGTGGCACAGGTACACTGGGCAGAAAGTGGGGGCTAAATAAATATATGGCTACACACTAATGCTGGATGCTGACACAGGTACACGGGGCAGAAAGTGGGGGCTAAATAAATATATGGCTACACACTAATGCTGGATGCTGGCACAGGTAGACGGGGCAGAAAGTGGGGGCTAAATAAATATATGGCTACACACTAATGCTGGATGCTGGCACAGGTAGACGGGGCAGAAAGTGGGGGCTAAATAAATATATGGCTACACACTAATGCTGGATGCTGACACAGGTACACGGGGCAGAAAGTGGGGGCTAAATAAATATATGGCTACACACTAATGCTGGATGCTGGCACAGGTACACGGGGCAGAAAGTGGGGGCTAAATAAATATATGGCTACACACTAATGCTGGATGCTTGCACAGGTACACGGGGCAGAAAGTGGGGGCTAAATAAATATATGGCTACACACTAATGCTGGATGGTGGCACAGGTACACTGGGCAGAAAGTGGGGGCTAAATAAATATATGGCTACACACTAATGCTGGATGCTGGCACAGGTACACGGGGCAGAAAGTGGGGACTAAATAAATATATGGCTACACACTAATGCTGGATGGTGGCACAGGTACACTGGGCAGAAAGTGGGGGCTAAATAAATATATGGCTACACACTAATGCTGAATGCTGGCACAGGTACACGGGGCAGAATGTGGGGGCTAAATAAATATATGGCTACACACTAATGCTGGATGCTGGCACAGGTAGACGGGGCATAAAGTGGGGGCTAAATAAATATATGGCTACACACCAATGCTGGCACAGGTATACGGGATGCAAAGTGGGGGCTAAATTAATATATGGCTACACACTAATGCTGGATGCTGGCACAGGTACACGGGATGGAAAGTGGGGGCTAAATAAATATATGGCTACACACTAATGCTGGATGCTGGCACAGGTACACGGGGCAGAAAGTGGGGGCTAAATAAATATATGGCTACACACTAATGCTGGATGCTGGCACAGGTAGACGGGGCAGAAAGTGGGGGCTAAATAAATATATGGCTACACACTAATGCTGGATGCTGGCACAGGTAGACGGGGCAGAAAGTGCGGGCTAAATAAATATATGGCTACACACTAATGCTGGATGCTGGCACAGGTAGATGGGGCAGAAAGTGCGGGCTAAATAAATATATGGCTACACACTAATGCTGGATGCTGACACAGGTACACGGGGCAGAAAGTGGGGGCTAAATAAATAAATGGCTACACACTAATGCTGGATGCTGGCACAGGTACACGGGGCAGAAAGTGGGGGCTAAATAAATATATGGCTACACACTAATGCTGGATGCTGGCACAGGTAGACGGGGCAGAAAGTGGGGGCTAAATAAATATATGGCTACACACTAATGCTGGATGCTGGCACAGGTAGACGGGGCAGAAAGTGGGGGCTAAATAAATATATGGCTACACACTAATGCTGGATGCTGACACAGGTACACGGGGCAGAAAGTGGGGGCTAAATAAATAAATGGCTACACACTAATGCTGGATGCTGGCACAGGTAGACGGGGCAGAAAGTGGGGGCTAAATAAATATATGGCTACACACTAATGCTGGATGCTGGCACAGGTATACGGGATGGAAAGTGGGGGCTAAATTAATATATGGCTACACACTAATGCTTGATGCTGACTCAGGTACACGGGGCAGAAAGTGGGGGCTAAATAAATATATGGCTACACACTAATGCTGGATGCTGGCACAGGTAGACGGGGCAGAAAGTGGGGGCTAAATAAATATATGGCTACACACTAATGCTGGATGCTGGCACAGGTAGACGGGGCAGAAAGTGGGGGCTAAATAAATATATGGCTACACACTAATGCTGGATGCTGGCACAGGTACACGGGGCAGAAAGTGGGGGCTAAATAAATATATGGCTACACACTAATGCTGGATGCTGGCACAGGTAGACGGGGCAGAAAGTGGGGGCTAAATAAATATATGGCTACACACTAATGCTGGATGGTGGCACAGGTACACTGGGCAGAAAGTGGGGGCTAAATAAATATATGGCTACACACTAATGCTGGATGCTGGCACAGGTACACGGGGCAGAAAGTGGGGGCTAAATAAATATATGGCTACACACTAATGCTGGATGCTTGCACAGGTACACGGGATGGAAAGTGGGGGCTAAATAAATATATGGCTACACACTAATGCTGGATGGTGGCACAGGTACACTGGGCAGAAAGTGGGGGCTAAATAAATATATGGCTACACACTAATGCTGGATGGTGGCACAGGTACACTGGGCAGAAAGTGGGGGCTAAATAAATATATGGCTACACACTAATGCTGGATGGTGGCACAGGTACACGGGGCAGAAAGTGGGGGCTAAATAAATATATGGCTACACACTAATGCTGGATGCTGGCACAGGTACACGGGGCAGAAAGTGGGGGCTAAATAAATATATGGCTACACACTAATGCTGAATGCTGGCACAGGTACACGGGATTGAAAGTGGGGGCTAAATAAATATATGGCTACACACTAATGCTGGATGCCGGCACAGGTACACGGGCAGAAAGTGGGGGCTAAATAAATATATGGCTACACACTAATGCTGGATGCTGGCACAGGTACACGGGGCAGGAAAGTGGGGGCTAAATAAATATATGGCTACACACTAATGCTGGATGCTGGCACAGGTACACGGGGCAGAAAGTGGGGGCTAAATAAATATATGGCTACACACTAATGCTGGATGCTGGCACAGGTACACGGGGCAGAAAGTGGGGCTAAATAAATATATGGCTACACACTAATGCTGGATGCTGGCACAGGTACACGGGGCAGAAAGTGGGGGCTAAATAAATATATGGCTACACACTAATGCTGGATGCTGGCACAGGTACACGGGCATGGAAAGTGGGGGCTAAATAAATATATGGCTACACACTAATGCTGGATGCTGGCACAGGTACACGGGGCAGAAAGTGGGGGCTAAATAAATATATGGCTACACACTAATGCTGGATGCTGGCACAGGTACACGGGCAGAAAGTGGGGGCTAAATAAATATATGGCTACACACTAATGCTGGATGCTGGCACAGGTACACGGGGCAGAAAGTGGGGGCTAAATAAATATATGGCTACACACTAATGCTGGATGCTGGCACAGGTACACGGGCAGGAAAGTGGGGGCTAAATAAATATATGGCTACACACTAATGCTGGATGCTGGCACAGGTACACGGGCAGAAAGTGGGGGCTAAATAAATATATGGCTACACACTAATGCTGGATGCTGGCACAGGTACACGGGGCAGAAAGTGGGGGCTAAATAAATATATGGCTACACACTAATGCTGGATGCTGGCACAGGTACACGGGGCAGAAAGTGGGGGCTAAATAAATATATGGCTACACACTAATGCTGGATGCTGGCACAGGTACACGGGCAGAAAGTGGGGGCTAAATAAATATATGGCTACACACTAATGCTGGATGCTGCACAGGTACACGGGGCAGAAAGTGGGGGCTAAATAAATATATGGCTACACACTAATGCTGGATGCCGGCACAGGTACACAGGACAGAAAGTGGGGGCTAAATAAATATATGGCTACACACTAATGCTGGATGCCGGCACAGGTACACAGGGACAGAAAGTGGGGGCTAAATAAATATATGGCTACACACTAATGCTTGATGCTGGCACAGGTACACGGGATGGAAAGTGGGGGCTAAATAAATATATGGCTACACACTAATGCTGGATGCCGGCACAGGTACACGGGGCAGAAAGTGGGGGCTAAATAAATATATGGTACACACTAATGCTGATGCCGGCACAGGTACACGGGGCAGAAAGTGGGGGCTAAATAAATATATGGCTACACACTAATGCTGGATGCCGGCACAGGTACACAGGACAGAAAGTGGGGGCTAAATAAATATATGGCTACACACTAATGCTGGATGCCGGCACAGGTACACAGGACAGAAAGTGGGGGCTAAATAAATATATGGCTACACACTAATGCTTGATGCTGGCACAGGTACACGGGATGGAAAGTGGGGGCTAAATAAATATATGGCTACACACTAATGCTGGATGCCGGCACAGGTACACGGGGCAGAAAGTGGGGGCTAAATAAATATAAGGCTACACACTAATGCTGAATGCTGGCACAGGTACACGGGGCAGAAAGTGGGGGCTAAATAAATATAAGGCTACACACTAATGCTGAATGCTGGCACAGGTACACGGGGCAGAAAGTGGGGGCTAAATAAATATATGGCTACACACTAATGCTGGATGCCGGCACAGGTACACGGGATGGAAAGTGGGGGCTAAATAAATATAAGGCTACACACTAATGCTGAATGCTGGCACAGGTACACGGGGCAGAAAGTGGGGGCTAAATAAATATATGGCTACACACTAATGCTGGATGCCGGCACAGGTACACGGGATGGAAAGTGGGGGCTAAATAAATATATGGCTACACACTAATGCTGGATGCTGGCACAGGTACACGGGAGGGAAAGTGGGGGCTAAATAAATATATGGCTACACACTAATGCTGGATGCTGGCACAGGTACACGGGGCAGAAAGTGGGGGCTAAATAAATATATGGCTACACACTAATGCTGGATGCTGGCACAGGTACACGGGATGGAAAGTGGGGGCTAAATAAATATATGGCTACACACTAATGCTGGATGCTGGCACAGGTACACGGGAGGAAAGTGGGGGCTAAATAAATATATGGCTACACACTAATGCTGGATGCCGGCACAGGTACACGGGAGAAAGTGGGGGCTAAATAAATATATGGCTACACACTAATGCTGATGCTGGCACAGGTACACGGGATGGAAAGTGGGGGCTAAATAAATATATGGCTACACACTAATGCTGGATGCTGGCACAGGTACACGGGATAGAAAGTGGGGGCTAAATAAATATATGGCTACACACTAATGCTGGATGCCGGCACAGGTACACGGGATAGAAAGTGGGGGCTAAATAAATATATGGCTACACACTAATGCTGAATGCTGGCACAGGTACACGGGATGGAAAGTGGGGGCTAAATAAATATATGGCTACACACTAATGCTGGATGCTGGCACAGGTACACGGGGCAGAAAGTGGGGGCTAAATAAATATATGGCTACACACTAATGCTGGATGCTGGCACAGGTACACGGGGCAGAAAGTGGGGGCTAAATAAATATATGGCTACACACTAATGCTGGATGCTGGCACAGGTACACGGGGCAGAAAGTGGGGGCTAAATAAATATATGGCTACACACTAATGCTGGATGCTGGCACAGGTACACGGGATGAAAGTGGGGGCTAAATAAATATATGGCTACACACTAATGCTGGATGCTGGCACAGGTACACGGGGCAGAAAGTGGGGGCTAAATAAATATATGGCTACACACTAATGCTGGATGCTGGCACAGGTACACGGGGCAGAAAGTGGGGCTAAATAAATATATGGCTACACACTAATGCTGGATGCTGGCACAGGTACACGGGATAGAAAGTGGGGGCTAAATAAATATATGGCTACACACTAATGCTGGATGCTGGCACAGGTACACGGGGCAGAAAGTGGGGGCTAAATAATATATGGCTACACACTAATGCTGGATGCTGGCACAGGTACACGGGATGGAAAGTGGGGCTAAATTAAATATATGGCTACACTAATGCTGGATGCTGGCACAGGTACACGGGGATGGAAAGTGGGGGCTAAATAAATATATGGCTACACACTAATGCTGGATGCTGGCACAGGTACACGGGGCAGAAAGTGGGGCTAAATAAATATATGGCTACAACTAATGCTGGATGCTGGCACAGGTACACGGGATGGAAAGTGGGGGCTAAATAAATATATGGCTACACACTAATGCTGGATGCTGGCACAGGTACACGGGGCAGAAAGTGGGGGCTAAATAAATATATGGCTACACACTAATGCTGGATGCTGGCACAGGTACACGGGATGGAAAGTGGGGGCTAAATAAATATATGGCTACACACTAATGCGGATGCTGGCACAGGTACACGGGATGGAAAGTGGGGGCTAAATAAATATATGGCTACACACTAATGCTGGATGCCGGCACAGGTACACGGGGCAGAAAGTGGGGGCTAAATAAATATATGGGTACACACTAATGCTTGATGCCGGCACAGGTACACGGGGCAGAAAGTGGGGGCTAAATAAATATATGGCTACACACTAATGCTGGATGCCGGCACAGGTACACAGGACAGAAAGTGGGGGCTAAATAAATATATGGCTACACACTAATGCTGGATGCCGGCACAGGTACACAGGACAGAAAGTGGGGCTAAATAAATATATGGCTACACACTAATGCTGGATGCCGGCACAGGTACACAGGACAGAAAGTGGGGGCTAAATAAATATATGGCTACACACTAATGCTGGATGCTGGCACAGGTACACGGGATAGAAAGTGGGGCTAAATAAATATATGGCTACACACTAATGCTTGATGCCTTCACAGGTACACGGGGCAGAAAGTGGGGGCTAAATAAATATATGGCTACACACTAATGCTGGATGCCGGCACAGGTACACAGGACAGAAAGTGGGGGCTAAATAAATATATGGCTACACACTAATGCTGGATGCCGGCACAGGTACACAGGACAGAAAGTGGGGGCTAAATAAATATATGGCTACACACTAATGCTTGATGCTGGCACAGGTACACGGGATGGAAAGTGGGGGCTAAATAAATATATGGCTACACACTAATGCTGGATGCCGGCACAGGTACACGGGGCAGAAAGTGGGGGCTAAATAAATATATGGGTACACACTAATGCTTGATGCCGGCACAGGTACACGGGGCAGAAAGTGGGGGCTAAATAAATATATGGCTACACACTAATGCTGGATGCCGGCACAGGTACACGGGACAGAAAGTGGGGGCTAAATAAATATATGGCTACACACTAATGCTGGATGCCGGCACAGGTACACAGGACAGAAAGTGGGGGCTAAATAAATATATGGCTACACACTAATGCTGATGCTGGCACAGGTACACGGGATGGAAAGTGGGGGCTAAATAAATATATGGCTACACACTAATGCTGGATGCCGGCACAGGTACACGGGGCAGAAAGTGGGGGCTAAATAAATATAAGGCTACACACTAATGCTGAATGCTGGCACAGGTACACGGGGCAGAAAGTGGGGGCTAAATAAATATATGGCTACACACTAATGCTGGATGCCGGCACAGGTACACGGGATTGAAAGTGGGGGCTAAATAAATATATGGCTACACACTAATGCTGGATGCCGGCACAGGTACACGGGATGGAAAGTGGGGGCTAAATAAATATATGGCTACACACTAATGCTGGATGCCGGCACAGGTACACGGGATAGAAAGTGGGGGCTAAATAAATATATGGCTACTCACTAATGCTGAATGCTGGCACAGGTACACGGGATGGAAAGTGGGGGCTAAATAAATATATGGCTACACACTAATGCTGGATGCTGGCACAGGTACACTGGGCAGAAAGTGGGGGCTAAATAAATATATGGCTACATACTAATGCTTTTTCTTGGCGCAGGTACACGGGGCAAAAAGTGGGGGCTAAATAAATATATGGCTACACACTAATGCTGGATTCTGGCACAGGTACACGGGGCAGAAAGTGGGCGCTAAATAAATATATGGCTACACACTAATGCTGGATGCTGGCACAGGTACACGGGGCAGAAAGTGGGGGCTAAATAAATATATGGCTACACACTAATGCTGGATGCTGGCACAGGTACACGGAGCAGAAAGTGGGGGCTAAATAAATATATGGCTACATACTAATGCTTATTCTTGGCGCAGGTACATAGGAAGGAAAGTGGGGGCTAAATAAATAAATGGCTACACACTAATGCTGGATGCTGGCACAGGTACACGGGGCAGAAAGTGGGGGCTAAATAAATATATGGCTACACACTAATGCTGGATGCTGGCACAGGTACACGGGCAGAAAGTGGGGGCTAAATAAATATATGGCTACACACTAATGCTGGATGCTGGCACAGGTACACGGGGCAGAAAGTGGGGGCTAAATAAATATATGGCTACACACTAATGCTGGATGCTGGCACAGGTACACGTTGCAGAAAGTGGGGGCTAAATAAATATATGGCTACACACTAATGCTGGATGCTGGCACAGGTACACGGGGTAGAAAGTGGGGGCTAAATAAATATATGGCTACACACTAATGCTGGATGTTGGCACAGGTACACGGGGCAGAAAGTTTGGGTTAAATAAATGTATGGGTACACACTAATGCTGGATTCTATGCTTCTTTTCTTCCCCGCTGTGTAATTCTATTATTAAATATGCTAGACAAGTCTGTAAAAGAGCTGCAGTTCAGCTGCTTGTAAACATAATAAATCTGGGTGCAGGGAGAAAGGCATGTTATTGTGGGGGCTTTCTAGAGTAATTTTATGGGATTTTAAAATAAAAGGGCCAAAAGGCCAAGAATCAACCACTACGATCCAATCAGCTTTCAGATATGCCCACCCCCTGAGCCACTGTATCGGCAAGGTGCACACAGCGGATTTCAGTGCTGAAACACGTGAGTATGCATTTCGGCACACAATCCACCGCGTCTGCATGTTTAATACCCGTTATATAACTTATAATGTAGAGTTAGCGGGATGCAACCTGAATCCAAAAGCTGCGTTTAGCCCTACCCTGTGGCACTCACCCATTCAGAGCAAAGTTCTGCCTCAACACAACCTTCCTGCTACTGTTCCAAGTCCAGGCAAGAAAGAACCCGCAATGTTGCGCTAGGGAGTTTATTCATTTTTGAGGGAAGAGGAAGATGGGACAGACCTGCGGGATTCTAATGTGGTGCATTGTGGGGGTGCTGACAGGTCACAGAAAGGAAGGAGGACAGAGTTGGCATGAAGGGGAAGGTAACTGATAAGGCCAGAGACAGAGTCATCGGATGCAAAATAGTATGACGGGCATTGGGAATGCTGGAATGTTGGGGTACAATAAGGCTATTGTGCTTTATAGAAGAGCCGGGGCCTTGCAGAGCCATAGCTAGAGCTTTCCATGTCCCTCTCCTGTTCACATCTAAAGAAAGCTATTGGCACTAGTGATGAGCTCATTTTTTTGCCCCACGTGGATTCACAGTAACATTCCACATTTCGCCATAGTGAAGTTTTTCCTTGAAACTGGGACATAAAATTTTTTTAATGTATTTGGAGAAAAAAAGACAAAATCAAAGACGCAATGTAAAATTGAGGGGAAAAAAGCGCCCATTGACTTAAATGATTTTTGAGTGAGAAAAAAATGTTGCACAACAAATGAAAAGAGTTGTGCGCATCAAAAAAAGTTGCGCGTTAGGAAAAAAAAGTTGCCCGCGTTTAAATACATCACATCTGTATGTCAAGAATCACTGATTTGGAATTTTTTTTCAAAAACAGGACATATTCGCTCATCACTAGTTGGCACCTCATTTATACTTCTGAAAGAATTGTGACTTGATAGGTATGGGGTACTTTATTTCTGAATTACACTTTTAACATTGCAAATAATTCACTCTACCATTTAAATTTTTATTCTTGCACCAACTAATATATATTTGTTTTAGTTTTAATATTGGTGTTTAGACACCAATTGGCTATAGGGCCCAACAGGGCCGCCATCAGGGGGGCACTGGGGGGACAATCATCCACGTTTCTAACTTTAAAGGGGGCCCGGCCGTGCTAGAGTTTTCTTAGGTCGGGCCCCCTTTAATCGAGTCCGGGCCCTGTCACTACTGGCGTCCGCCGCTATGTCCCGCTGCTCTCCGCTCCATCTGCACTTATATAAGGTTGCGCCCCATGCGTAGTGACGTCACACGCACGGGGCGCAACCTTTATAAAAGCGCAGATGCCGCAGACAGCAGTGGGACATAGCGGCGGACGTCAAGGAACCAGCAGGGGAGACAGCAGGGGGTGAGGAACTGAAGGATGCTTGGGGGAGCTGGAGAAAGCAGGAGGACACTGGGGGGAGAACTGGAGGGTGATGGGGGAGTTGAAGGATATTAGGGGCTGAGGGGCTGGAGAAAGCAGCAGTATGCTTGGGGGGGCCTGGAGGAAGCAGAAGGACATGGGGGGGGGGGAAACTGGCGGATGCTTGGGGGGCCTGGAGGAAGCAGGAGGACACTGGGGGGGGGGGACTAGTGGATGCTTGGGGGGCCTGGAGGAAGCAGGAGAACACTGGGGGGGGGGAACTGGAGGATGCTTGGGGGGGCCCTGGAAAAAGCAGCCGTATGCTTGGGCCCTGGTCTGGGGTGGAGCCAAAGGACACGGGAGGAAGCAGTAAGCAGCGGGGAGCGGGCCATAGTATGAGTAATTTGGGGGAGGACCAACAATGTTTTAGGGGGGCCCTGGCTACCAATGTTTTAGGGGGGCCCTGGCTACCAATGTTTTAGGGGGCCCTGGCTACCAATGTCTGTGTGTACTTTGTATTGATGGGAGGGGTCACTGGGGGAGGGGCCATTGGGGGCGTGGGAGGGCCTAGAAAATTTAGTTGTGAGGGGCCCCGTGATTTCTGATGGCGGCCCTGGGGCCCAAGTCTAAAGAGCTAAAGGGGTTTCTCCTGCTTGGGTGCTATTCTCCTGCCTACCACAAGGGGGGCTGCTGAGAACATTTGGCAGCACACAAGATTTTTGAGCCCTTTCTGAACTCTATCATGCTGAGATCTTCAGGTACAACATAAGGCAGCCTACAGGAGACCTGCTTTTTGGAAGGGTAAGGGGTCTGGGGTTTCAGAGATCAGTGTATTTATTGGATTTGACGCTATGGTTCTCACTGCTTCTCACTGTGTGTATAATTAGTGTATTTTGTGTGGTGTTAACAAAGTGTTCATTTCCCATTTCCCAATCTTCCAGGCATGTGTGGAGTTAATGGAGCGGTACATCAGGGTAGGGGCCCATTTCTGGCCAGACTATACAGGTGGGGGCACATACCATGAGCAGGAGAGAAGGAGGATCAGAGAGGAGCTGCAGGGGGTGAGTATGGAGAGAAATCCCTCTATATTAACCCTTAGCAGTGTGTTTGCTCCCTGCTGTCTCTCTTCAGCCCCCTCTGCCTCTGCCCCCTACCAACTCCCTGGTAAGGATGATGGCACACTAGGAGATTAGTCGCCCGCAGTAAATCTGCGCTACTGCCGGCGACTGCTCTCCTGAAAATGCTTTCCCATTGGCAATAATGTAAATCACTGGGGGGAAACGTACGCGCTGCTTCCGGTTTCTCAAGTCGCCCAAAGATTCCCCGCGAGGCAACTTAGGAAAGCGGAAGCGCATTGTAGGTTTCCCCACCGGCGATTTCCATTATTGCCTGTGAGAAGGGAACTAGGGACGTTTCTTCGCCCGCGGTATCTCAGTTTATCGTAAGAAAACGCCCTGTGTGCCGGTGCCCTAACCCATTAATAGTTTATCATTTCCTGCTACACATTTACAAAGCCTCTTTTGCCTCTGCCCCCAGACATGGCACTATTAACCCCTTGATAAGATTAGAGCTCACTGACCCATCTGTGCTTCAGCAGCTCCGTATTCTCATTATCCTTAGTCGCTATTGCTGAACAGTTAGCATAGTTACAGCACAGCAGAGTGAGGGACTGTTCGGCTATAGAGAATAAGAATAATTATAATACGGAGCTGCTGAAGAGGCTTTAGCCATGCTGTTGCATTGTGGCCTTTGGAGCAAAGCAATATTCTACTTCCTTCCAATCATTACAGTACAGTAGATACTTATATAGTAGGTTCGTTGCCCTCATTTCTGTATCTATGGCTCCCTGTATGTTTTTTAGCTCCATTAGGAATATATTAACCAATTAAGTCCTGCCGCGGAACCCACTCAACTCCTTGCACAGATTTTAACCTATTCATTTTTCAACTAATGCCCTCTGTCAGCAACACCACTGAGTTTTACCTCACCCTACCTTTACCTTACCTACCCATTTTTATCTGCCCCCAGCAGTGTTAATTTCTCCGTTACACAATTGGTCAGTCACCTTTAGCAGAATGAAGCATAGGAGCCCCCCCCCCCACTGAGTATTTTTAAATCTTTTCTTTTAAACTTCCCCATACAGGGGTACAGAGTATAACTGTGGGATAGTGAGTATAGTAAGGCAAGATGGTATCAGGGGTACAGAGTGTAACTGTGGGATAGTGAGTATAGTAAGGCAAGATGATATCAGGGGTACAGAGTATAACTGTGGGATAGTGAGTATAGTAAGGCAAGATGGTATCAGGGGTACAGAGTGTAACTGTGGGATAGTGAGTATAGTAAGGCAAGATGGTATCAGGGGTACAGAGTATAACTGTGGGATAGTGAGTATAGTAAGGCAAGATGGTATCAGGGGTACAGAGTGTAACTGTGGGATAGTGAGTATAGTAAGGCAAGATGGTATCAGGGGTACAGAGTGTAACTGTGGAATAGTGAGTATAGTAAGGCAAGATGGTCTCAGGGGTACAGAGTGTAACTGTGGGATAGTGAGTATAGTAAGGCAAGATGGTATCAGGGGTACAGAGTGTAACTGTGGGATAGTGAGTATAGTAAGGCAAGATGGTCTCAGGGGTACAGAGTGTAACTGTGGGATAGTGAGTATAGTAAGGCAAGATGGTATCAGGGGTACAGAGTGTAACTGTGGAATAGTGAGTATAGTAAGGCAAGATGGTATCAGGGGTACAGAGTGTAACTGTGGAATAGTGAGTATAGTAAGGCAAGATGGTCTCAGGGGTACAGAGTGTAACTGTGGGATAGTGAGTATAGTAAGGCAAGATGGTATCAGGGGTACAGAGTGTAACTGTGGGATAGTGAGTATAGTAAGGCAAGATGGTCTCAGGGGTACAGAGTGTAACTGTGGGATAGTGAGTATAGTTGTAATCCTAAGCACATTAGGCATTAAACTGTTCGGGGTCCCGTGGCGCTGCCATTCATTTTTAGGGAGAAATGATGTAAAATGCAAGCTGTAAGGTGATGTTTAGGTGCTGCTTCAAAGCGCTAATTTACGAAGAGTTTTGCAACTTAGTAGTTTGGAATAGAGAGACGTGGTTACCCCGTTCAGATTCACCCTAACGTGTAGTGTCCAAAAATATTTGGCTTTCTTCTGTAAAGTTGGGGATATTTTTGTCACTTTTCTATACCCTTATGTAATGCTGTACATACCGGCACCAAACTGCCCAGCACTTCCCTTTAGCCCGGCACGTTTGCGGAACTTGCACCTCAGTTTGAGCGCATACCTGCTTTCTCCAGATGGTGGCGCCATTGGGCCGCAGTTGTGTCAGGCACATCACCATCTCTCCGGCTCATGTGGAATTGTAGGGGGGTAAAAATGCTGAGTTTGGGCTAAAATACAACATGGTTACTTAAAATGGCACTTTGTATGCCGCACTTCCGCTTATAAATGACCCCTGCGGCATTCTTGGTTTCGCTTGTAGATTTGTTCCACTGTTATTAAGGGGGAAGTTGACCTTTAAATTAGCATTAAGTGTGATGTACAAAGTTATATTCCAAAACAGTTTGCAGTTAGTCTTTATTTTCTAGCTTTCCTATTATTTAGCTTTTTGTTCAGCTGAGTGTCTTGGCGTTTCAACAGACAGCTAGTTGCTAGGTCCAGTTTTCCCTAGCAACCCAATTTTGGTTTGAAAGAGAGAAAGGAATATGAATAGGAGAGAAATATTAGTAGTACAGTCAAACCCTTAGTTCAGCTCCTGCACAGGGTACAATGGCGCTACCCAAACAAAGCTGTACATGGGGTGGGTACGCAGGTTGGTAACATCTTGCCCTACTGACGCCATCTTGTTCTGCTGAACCTATGTTACCTTCCGCTGCTGCTGTGCAGGAACCTTCTGTGCTTGGGGGAACTCGCATGAATGGTCCTGCAGCTCCAGTGGCTTTGGTGCTACAACTCCCAGTACCCTGCATCCACCTTAAGGCAATGTTTTATATACATAGTACATAGTATTAATGGGAAGGAGCACACACAGAGCAGGTGAATGCTGCTTGCTTAGACTTTATTTTAGTGTTGCCAGGATGCTTGAAAAAGGTGCAGGTCTCCCCAAAACACGCCCCAAACTACAATATAGTATAATTAGAAT
Organism: Xenopus tropicalis; assembly: GCF_000004195.4. Taxonomy (NCBI): domain Eukaryota; kingdom Metazoa; phylum Chordata; class Amphibia; order Anura; family Pipidae; genus Xenopus; species Xenopus tropicalis. The sequence continues at coordinate 18,227,935 of NC_030684.2, forward strand.
GAAGCTGCTAGTTGTGTGCTCCATCTATGCTCGGCCCAGGGCACGGGCACTTGTTTGTCTGCTTGTACTGCCGTATATAAACTGCTCTGCCCGGCTAGTAATGGGAATCCCATAGGTAGCAGCACCGGCGATTTTGTCTGAACATGAGCAGCGTTGGGGTTTAATATCGTTTCCATTGCTGCAAATATCTGGCAGTGGTGCGGATTCCTGGCACGCTATTGGCAAGCAGAGAGCGGATCCCACTCTGTGCTGTTACCCCTCTGTACATTACTGGGGGCTATTCTTCATAACTAAATGATGGGAATAATAGCATGTAACAAACTGGGATACACACGCGGGGCACAGTATTAACCCTTTCTCCTCTGTAGCTTTACTTCTAGCAGTAATTTTGTTACTCTTCTATAAAACTGAGTTAGTAAGGTAACAGAATTGTGTGTCAGTTTGGGGCAGAGATGGGACAGGGGGGCAACGCTGGCACATTAAAGTGAAAGAGTTTGGTTTGGGTTGTATCGCTGTTCATTGAAGCTATTGCTAGGGGGGGCTTATTCTCAGCCGGTGTATAATAAACGCAGGCCAAGTATCAGCCAATCCGCTGGCATGGGCCTGGGTGCCACACACAGCGGGTAATAAGTCCCATCTGGCAGTAGCTTAAAGCTTTAGAGGATTGTTAATGTTACGCCATGCTGGTGTTTGTATCCAGCAATGCTAGGAAGGTCTTTATTCTGCTCTTGTATACGGCGCGGTGCCACAGGGGTTCTGCCCGCTGCTGCTTCCCGGTGCCTCATTCAGTTGCACCTGGTTCAGATGGCACCGGCAGGACTAGGGGTCCATATATTTTGAAAAGGGAATGGATTCGATACATACAAAAGCGTTACCTGTTTGTCGGAAATCAGAAGGATTTCCCTTCCCCTCAGTATGGGGGTTCCATAACATGGGTGGGTTCTGTGCTTTACTGCTCACCTGGCAATATTATGTATCCAGGGAATATGGCTGCATAGTAACCCTACAGGAGCAGGTTTTGTACCCACAGGCACCTTCTCATCTGCCCAATGAATATTGTGTTGTGCATTTTACCCTTCAGTGATTTGGTCTCAGGGCTGGATGCCATGATGGGGAATGATGGGAGGATGCCAAGAATGGCCATTATAAACAGAAGCTCAGCCCGTTAGCCCGGTGTGAGAATGCTTGGTGGAGCAGCCATACCCGCAGGAGGACTGGTGTGTGTCACTCACAGGTACTGAAGTGCTGGGGGGTGTAAGGAATCAGACTGACACATACAGTGGAAAGCAGGATTTCTTATAAAGCAGCAACATGTGTACATTTCTCTTTCTTTCTTCTTTAACTTTTCAGTGCCTCTACTTTGCTGATTTGTTCTATTCTCACAGTCTCTCCCCCTCTATGTGTTTCCCCTTCCAAATGAGCCCAATACCCAGAATAAAGACACACACACGGCTTGATGGTTCATCTGTGAAAATCACAGTTTTATTAATAATACAAATAATAAATTGTGTTTTTCATTGATTCTGAGGAAGGCAAAAAAAACCTCTGAGAAGCTTTGGCCAATCTGCTTCATTAGAGGGAAAAATTCCTTCCTGACTCCTTAACGGCAATCGGATTTGCTCCCAGAATCAATGCCTTCACCCTGCTTGCCATAATCAAGGGAAGCAGGGTGAGGGAAACAAGGGAATATGGTAGCATACACACCATTCCATTGGGCCCCAGGCAGCCTGCAGACCCCGGCTCCTGCAGTCTGAGGGATGGATGGAAAGGGAATGCAGTTTTTACCAAGCACCTTAAGGTGCTCTTGTGTATGAACCATATTTTAGATGAAAGGGGGAGCACCGCTGGTGGAATTACGGTGGATGGGAGTGCAGGCACCGCTGGTGGAATTACGGTGGATGGGAGTGCAGGCACCGCTGGTGGAATTACGGTGGATGGGAGTGCAGGCACCGCTGGTGGAATTACGGTGGATGGGAGTGCAGGCACCGCTGGTGGAATTGCGGTTGATAGGAGAGAAGGTGGATCTGGGCGGATTTCACCTTTTGCCTTTTAGTTCCGAGGGCCACCTGCAAAAGTCAAACAAAAGAACTTATTTATACCTTAGCAAGCAATATCCCTGGAGAAACCCTATTACACTTAGGGGCACATTAATATCAAATCGGGCGCTGAAGCAAAATTAAAACACTGAACAAGTGGGTTTTTTCCCCACAACGTTGGCATCTTACATGGGCTTCACACATTGCACAAAATCTGAGAATTGCAATTGATTTCAATCCATCAGCCCCTTTCCATTACAAAATAGCCATCATTTCGGGAATATTTCCATTTCAGCAAACAGCATAGAAAGAAGAAAGGGAAAGACGGATGGATTCTATACTGCACCTTAATATCTCTCGCTGTTCCGCGTCAGGATGACCTTGTTGATAGCCTCTAGGTCTTTGTAGAGGCCCTTTAGGTGGGCTTTGATGTACCTGTAGTCCCCTCGGAAGTCGGCCTTCAGGCGAAATTGCCACCACTTTGTGATCTTCACACAATCTCTGGCCATCCACAGATCATAGAGTGCCATCCTGATGTCTCCTCTTATCTGTTCCCTAATGCACTCCAAATAGGGACCCGCCCGTGGATCTTCAAAATCCCTGATCTCGAAGATGTCCCGATCAGGGGGGATCCACCATGAGATCTACAGAAATGCAGGAAACAAGAAGACATTAAGGTCTCCAGCAGGTTTTCTTTAATCCTCAGTAATAATAATTAGAATTTCTTAGCCCACATACCACAGCAATGTGTATTTATTAGCACTAGGGGCGCTTACCTTCCCATAGCGGTACTCGTAGTACTGCCGGCTGCTGGCACTCATGCCCATCTCTGCTGCCTCTGTCATATAAAATAGAGATTTGGGAAGGTTAGAGTTAATCTAAAGATGTCAAATTAAAAGACCCCAAATAAACACAGTAAAGATCAGAGTTAGGGGTAGAACTCCATGGATGTGCCTCTTGTTTAACCTCATCTACTATGTAATACATATTGCAGAGGGAAAAATGCTGGTTCCTTACCAGGTGAACCACAATGGGTCCGGCAGGTTCTTCTTGTTCTTCTGCTGTGGAGAAAAGGTGTAGTCTTTAAAAAGACTTTTGTGTGTCTTCTTCTGTATCTTCTATATCGCAAGGATGGTAGGAGTCGCTGCAAATCTCTCAAATCGCTCTATTTCTCAAGTCTCTCAAATCGCTCTATTTCAGGAGAGAGAAGAGACTGTGAGCTCTTGTGATCCTCTCTGCCATTTATAGCAGTATATACTAGGGTTCCCTTTCTGTATCCCTCCCAGTTGTACTGCGCTACTGAATATGTTTGCTGCTCTATAAATAACCAGTAGCACCAATTATTAGAAGCTTTAATAGAATGAAGAATTTGATTGGGAGAGATACAAAAGTTTGGTGCAAAGAAGGGCTCCGGACAGCGCTGCCAACCAAGCGTGGGTCCTGGTGTCACAGTGCTTTTAGGGGGCTGTACAGGCTGATGGGAAAAGATCAACCCCATTCATTTCTGTGCCAATTGCTTTGCTTTGCAAGGAAAAATGTATTGAAATGTATTCAGTTAAATGTTAAGGTTGCTACATGAGAGCAGGGCAGATACCCGGGGCAAAGGGGCAGAACTCTAAGGAGCCTGTCAATACTGGGAGGAAAAATGTATGTATTGTATGGCCTCCAAATGTTTATGGGGTCCCCAGTCAAAAAAATATATATATATTTGCTTCAGAACTGCCAAAGCCTGTGTCTGTGTCTCCCAACCAGCGCTAAGATTAATGTCATCTCTAAAATTCTCCAAATTCACTAAAATCTGTGAGAGGAGCAACATCCGCTAGTCTAGGGGGGCATCACCCAACTATTTCCCATCTTTTTTTAGCTAAAATAAGGGTTATTTGGCAAAAAATCTCTCAGAGGGGATTCAGACTTACCTCTCGCCACAAAGTCAACCAACGGACAAAACCAACTGTCACATTGCTGTGTGTGAAGTCATCTCTGGTCACATGTCATGAAATGTTTGTTTGTCATAACATTTACAGACAACTTTAAAACCATTGGGTTTTTGTAACACTACAAAAGAGTTTCTGAGTGGGGCTTCCCTTTAATGTTACTGCTAAATACATGGTGATAGCGAGTGGCAGAATAAATATATAAAGAGACAACAAATAGAGCATCTGATGAAATCCATATTTCTTTGTGACAAGGCACCTAATAAAGACAATATTGATATTAGATAGGAACGTAACGATACGTAACAATACGTATCGATATTGTAACAATAACGTAATGATCGTAACGATCGATACGTAACGATAACGATACATAACGTAACGATAAGCTGTTTGCATCTCCTGCCTATAGCCCATTGCATTCAGATTTGGCTACATTTTGATAGCTATTGCTATGCAACTTGTAGATATATAATATATATTATTGCACTCACGGTACATGTATTATTCATTTAACGGCCCTTTTCTCTTAATATGTTATTACTAACTTGTGTGTTATCTGAAAAAAGTTGCGAAGATTGTGAATCATTGCTGGTGGCAGAAATATATGAAACAATGTATAAATACTAAATGACTGATATGATGATTTGTCGTGTTTATAATGAAACTATCCAACGCATTGAAACAATATATTTATTTAAACCAGACTGGCCGTACAGGACATCCCAGCAAAGTCCCATTCAATGGGGTTTGTTATGATTTGAGGTTGTGACAGGGGTTGAGGGACATCTAGATCAGAGAGAGGGCCTGAGAGGGGGCTTCTAATTCCAATATTACTATAACGCACCGTTTAGGCCTGCTGGGAAATGATTGAGTGGGAATGTAAGGGATTGGGGAATCTCATGCATTTTAAAGCAAAATATCCAGGCTCATAAATTTAGATTAAGAGCGGTTAAGAATCTGAAAGGATGGAATTGATAGATGGATTGTACAATTGAAGCAACTGATATTGAGAGTGTTAGTGGGAGATGTAACCCAGGGCTGTGCTCAGGCCGGAGGGGTAACTGTAGGGCTTGCCCCCTCTTGGGGTCTGGAATGATAATTTAAATATATGTTTTACGAAAATGTCTTGAAATGATATTCTGTGGAGCCCACTAACTTCTGTTTATGCGCTACAGTGCTGTTTTGGGGCTTATTATTGCCCATGGCAATTTAGCTAAAATAAACCTCATCCACATATTGTTTTTGTTTATTTCACAACATATGTTCCTTAGGGAGAAGATGATGAAATGTGGATGTGCGCATATATGGGGTACAAGCTGAGCACAGAGAGCTGTCAGAGTAACATTTTAGCCCAAGCGCAGTGTAAGTGCCTGGCAGGTTTCTGATCTGAAGGCAGGCTGCCCTGCTTGTATTGGCTCAAATTATATATTTAATGGAAGCTCTTTGTGGGTCTGTTCAGAAATTCAGAGGTTTGTAGCTAAATAAATCTATATAACTGGGGATTTCTATCCTTTATGTAGCAAGTCATATTCTGAGACAATTTGCAATTGGTCTTCATTTTTTATTATTTGTAGTTTTAATTCAATTTTTGTTTAGCAACTTTCCAATTCAGATTGTCAACAACTATCTGGTTGCTAGGTTGCTTACCTTAGCAACCAGAAGTGGTTTGAATGAGAGACTGATATATGAGTAGGAGGAGACAAAATAGAAATATAAGAAATAGAAAAAAAGACTTATAAAAAGTAACAATAGAGCTGTAGCCTCACAGAGCAATAGTTTTTGGGCTCTTGGGTCAGTGACCCCTATTTTAAAGCTGCAAAGAGGTTGAAGAAGAAGGCAAATAATTAGCACAGTATAAGAAATAAATAATAGAAACCAATCAAAGAGTGTAACTGTGGGATAGAGAGTATAGTAAGGCAAGATGGTATCAGGGGTACAGAGTGTGACTTGAGGGATAGTGAGAATAGTAAGGCAAGATGGTATCAGGGGTACAGAGTGTAACTGTGGGATAGTGAGTATAGTAAGGCAAGATGGTATCAGGGGTACAGAGTGTAACTGTGGGATAGTGAGTATAGTAAGGCAAGATGGTATCAGGGGTACAGAGTATAACTGTGGGATAGTGAGTATAGTAAGGCAAGATGGTATCAGGGGTACAGAGTGTAACTGTGGCATAGTGAGTATAGTAAGGCAAGATTGTATCAGGGGTACAGAGTGTAACTGTGGGATAGAGAGTATCGTAAGGCAAGATGGTATCAGGGGTACAGAGTGTAACTGTGTGATAGTGAGTATAGTAAGGCAAGATGGTATCAGGGGTACAGAGTATAACTGTGGGATAGTGAGTATAGTAAGGCAAGATGGTATCAGGGGTACAGAGTATAACTGTGGGATAGTGAGTATAGTAAGGCAAGATGGTATCGGGTACAGAGTGTAACTGTGGGATAGTGAGTATAGTAAGGCAAGATGGTATCAGGGGTACAGAGTGTAACTGTGGGATAGTGAGTATAGTAAGGCAAGATGGTATCAGGGGTACAGAGTGTAACTGTGGGATAGTGAGTATAGTAAGGCAAGATGGTATCAGGGGTACAGAGTGTAACTGTGGGATAGTGAGTATAGTGGTAATCCTATACAAATTAGGCATCAAACTGTTCGGGGGCCCTGTGGCGCTGCCATTCATATTTAGGGAGAAATGATGTTTTAAAATGTAAGCTTTAACGTGATGTTTAGGTGCTGCTTCAAAACGCTAATTTACAGAAAGTTTTGCAACTTAGTAGTTTGGAGTAGAGAGACATGGTTACCCCGTTCAGATTCACCCTTATGTGTACTGTCCAAAAATGGCTTGTAACTTTACTCCACATAAAATGCAGTAAGTGCATTGATTTTGCAGTAGCTAAAGTGACCTATGGGATAAATTGTATGCGCTATTGTGATGGAGTCTCTGTAGGCCGGACCCTTATGTAATGCTGTACATACCGGCACCAAACTGCCCAGTAGCGCCCTGGCATTCATATTTAGGGGATTCACACTGATAAAAGTAATAGTGACACGTTCCTATCAGCTATAAGTATTGGCTCCTGGTTCCAGTGGTACCGTACCCTGTAGGGGCACAGCACTTCCCTTTAGCCCGGCACGTTAGCGGGACTTGCACCTCAGTTTGAGCGCATATCTGCTTTCTCCAGATTGTGGCGCCATTGGGCCACAGTTGTGTCAGGCGCATCACCATCTCTCCGGCTCATGTGGAATTGTAGGGGAGTAAAAAATGCTGAGTTTGGGCTAAAATACAACATGGTGACTTAAAATGACGTGCCCCATACGTCGTTGGCATTTAAAGGCATGTGCCGCCGCTGCAGAGAGTTTCTAGAGATTACAGCCCCCCTGGGCAACGAGCAGGACCCTCCAGGAAGCAGCAGACGTGATCGCATTGCGTCTGCTGCTTCCTGCTTCCCCCCCTAGCACCGGCCCACTGCAGTCTGGAGGAGGAGGCGATCGGGTCTTCAGGACAGGTAAGGTGTTTGGTTTTTTTTTTTACACTTACACACTTACACACACACTTACATACATTTATACACACTTACATACATTTTCACACACTTACAGCACACAATTTTATTTTACCATTTTGTTTTTAGTTTCTTTTATCTAAAAACTGTTTATTTTCACAGAGTGACTATTGAATCAGATATTCTGACTTATTTTGTTGTTTCACTTATTTGCACAATTTTTGTGGTTTTATCGCATTTTTATCCCTGTATTAGTGTTCCTAATCTGTTTTTAGCATAGCTTTGCCATGTGTAACTTTGGTGTAGAAAATAACTTTACCTATTTTGAATTTATCAGAATGTGTACTTTCCAAAAATATATGGTTTTCTGGGGGTCTGTGTATAGTTATGGGGGGGGGTTACTGCACATAATACACTGACAGGGGGCTCTGTGTGCAAAAGCTGAGTTGGCAGGCAAGAAATCCATATGCGCTATTTTCATTTTGGGGTCAGTACATACCGTAGACTTTGGTATATCTATGCATATTGGGCATCAAACTGTTCAGTAGACCTTAGGTGTTCCTATTTGGGGTGATTTGCCTTTATCTGATCTTTATCAAGAAATTGTGAGAGATAAATGCGGCAAATTGCAACATTTTTATGCGATTATCTAAATGTCATATAAATCTGCAAACTTAGGAAAGCTTTACAGCTTGGTACTTTAGAGCAAAAAGAAATGTTTACCCATTATAGATTCGGGGGAATGTGTACTTTCCAAAAATATATGGCTTTCTGGGGTGAGCGTACTTTTTACTAGCTTTATCCCACATATAATGATGTAAATGTGTTGATTTTGCAGAAGCTGAAATGACAGAAATGATAGATCATATGGGGGTATGTTCCCATTGGGGCCCCTACATGCCACATACTTAAGTAAACCTATACATATTGGGCATCAAACTGTTCAGTGGACCCCTGGGGTTCATATTTAGGGTGTTTTATTTGGTTACTTTATGACCTGTAGGAGATAAGATACTATAGACTGGAAGCTTTGAAGCAATTTTTTTTAAAAATCACAAATTTTGATAAAAACCAATAACTTTAGGAAAGCATTGCGACTTGATAGTCTGGAGTAGACAGTTGTGCCTATTCTGTATTCCCCAGTATCTGTTCTTTCCAAAAATTTACAATTTTGTGGGATAAACCTTCTGTTAGTGGAATTTTTGGCCTTGAAATCTAAAGTATTCAGCTTTCTGGAGCAGTGCTTTGGGAATTTGGTAGTGTACTGCTGGGAGTTTTTGACCTATACAAGTGAGAAATCTCCATAAAACTATATATATTTGGTACTGGCACGTTCAGGAGACATGGGACTTTCCAAATCAGTTGTATATTTGTGCATAAAATAATTTTTGTTTCTAGTATGTGTGTTTATATTATGGAAAATTTTTTTTTTTTTGCATTTTTAGACATTTAGAAGCCTATATCTTGTTATATTTTGAAAAGCTTAGGTTGTTCTTTAAAAAAAATGATATATTGTTTTCCTGGGTAAACTAAATGTCCCCCCGAGGAAAGGCCCCTAAAGTGAAACAGTGCAAAATGCTCAAAAACTGTCTGGCAATACAAGTTCTGCTTTGACCAAAACGGCTGGCAGTAAAAGGGTTAAAGTAGCATTAAGTGTGAATTACACAGGGATATTCCAAAACAGTTTGCAGTTTTTTTTCTAGCTTTTTTTCAGCATTGCGGCTGGGTCTTTTAGCAGCTAGCTAGTTGCTAGGTCCAGTTTTCCCTAGCAACCCAATAGTGGTTTGAAAGAGAGAAAGGAAAATGAATAGGAGGGAAATATTAGTAGCACAGTAAAACCCTGAATTCAGCTCCTGCACAGGGTACAATGGCGCTACCCAAACAAAGCTGTACATGGGGTGGGTAAGCAGGTTGGTAACATCTTGCCCTACTGACGCCATCTTGTTCTGCTGAACCTATGTTACCTTCCGCTGCTGCTGTGCAGGAACTTTCTGTGCTTGGGGGAACTCGCATGAATGGTCCTGCAGCTCCAGTGGCTTTGGTGCTACAACTCCCAGTACCCTGCATCCACCTTAAGGCAATGTTTTATATACATAGTACATAGTATTAATGGGAAGGAGCACACACAGAGCAGGTGAATGCTGCTTGCTTAGACTTTATTTTAGTGTTGCCAGGATGCTTGAAAAAGGTGCAGGTCTCCCCAAAACACGCCCCAAACTACAATAAAGTATAAGTAGAATGAAGCTGCTAGTTGTGTGCTCCATCTATGCTCGGCCCAGGGCACAGGCACTTGTTTGTCTGCTTGTACTGCCGTATATAAACTGCTCTGCCCGGCTAGTAATGGGAATCCCATAGGTAGCAGCACCGGCGATTTTGTCTGAATATGAGCAGCGTTGGGGTTTAATATCGTTTCCATTGCTGCAAATATCTGGCAGTGGTGCGGATTCCTGGCACGCTATTGGCAAGCAGAGAGCGGATCCCACTCTGTGCTGTTACCCCTCTGTACATTACTGGGGGCTATTCTTCATAACTAAATGATGGGAATAATAGCATGTAACAAACTGGGATACACACGTGTGGCACAGTATTAACCCTTTCTCCTCTGTAGCTTTACTTCTAGCAGTAATTGTGTTACTCTTCTATAAAACTGTGTTAGTAACAGAATTGGGTCTCAGTTTGGGGCAGAGATAGGACAGGGGGGCAACGCTGGCATATTAAAGTGAAAGAGTTGGGTTTTGCTTGTATCGCTGTTGATTGTTATAATAAATGCAGGCCAAGTATCAGCCAATCCGCTGGCATGGGCCTGGGTGCCACACACAGCGGGTAATAAGTCCCATCTGGCAGTAGCTTAAAGCTTTAGGCGGCAAAGCAAAATGTTAATGTAACGCCATGCTGGTGTTTGTATCAAGCAATGCTAGGAAGGTCTTTATTCTGCTCTTGTATACGGCGCGGTGCCACAGGGGTTCTGCCCGCTGCTGCTTCCCGGTGCCTCATTCAGTTGCACCTGGTTCAGATGGCACCGGCAGGACTAGGGATCCATATATTTTGAAAAGGGAATGGATTTCATACATACAAAAGAGTTACCTGTTTCAGAAGGATTTCCCTTCCCCTCAGTATGGGGGTTCCATAACATGGGTGGGTTCTGTGCTTTATTGCTCACCTGGCAATATTCTGTGTATCCAGGGAATATGGCTGCATAGTAACCCTACAGGAGCAGGTTTTGTACCCACAGGCACCTTCACATCTGCCCAATGAATATTGTGTTGTGCATTTTACCCTTCAGTGATTTGGGCTCAGGGCTGGAGAGTGAGGGAAGGGGAGAGACAGTTTGCTCATGTGCATTACATTATTATTAACATGTATTTTTAAAGCGGCAACATATTCCGCAGCGCTGTACAATAAGTAGGTTTCATATATTGGACATACAGAGTAACATATAAAGCAATCAATGGGGGAGGCACCGGATGGGCCAGACTACTGTATGTAATGGGGAATGGGATCCGATCCTCATACTGAATACGGCTGCAGTATATTGTAATATGGGCAATATCCCTATGCACTGAGATACAGTCAGATATAAGTAAGAAATAGGGCAGATATTAGGGGCAGGCGCTGCTCCCAGTCAGGAATAGGGCAGATATTAGGGGCAGGTGCTGCTCCAAGTCAGGAATAGGGCAGATATTAGGGGCAGGCGCTGCTCCCAGTCAGGAATAGGGCAGATATTAGGGGCAGGTGCTGCTCCCAGTCAGGAATAGGGCAGATATTAGGGGCAGGCGCTGCTCCCAGTCAGGAATAGGGCAGATATTAGGGGCAGGTGCTGCTCCCAGTCAGGAATAGGGCAGATATTAGGGGCAGGCGCTGCTCCCAGTCAGAAATAGGGCAGATATTAGGGGCAGGCGCTGCTCCCAGTCAGGGATAGGGCAGATATTAGGGGCAACAAGTCTGCTCCCAGTCAGAAATAGGGCAGATATTAGGGGCAGGCGCTGCTCCCAGTCAGGAATAGGGAAGATATTAGGGGCAGGCGCTGCTCCCAGTCAGAAATAGGGCAGATATTAGGGGCAAGCGCTGCTCCCAGTCAGGAATAGGGCAGATATTAGGGGCAGGTGCTGCTCCCAGTTAAGAATAGGGCAGATATTAGGGGCAGGCGCTGCTCCCAATTAAGAATAGGGCAGATATTAGGGGCAGGCGCTGCTCCCAGTCAGGAATAGGGCAGATATTAGGGGCAGGCGCTGCTCCCAGTTAAGAATAGGGCAGATATTAGGGGCAGGCGCTGCTCCCAGTTAGGATTATTTAAGTCTCTACAAGCCAGATCCTTATGTAATGCTATGCATACCGGGTATCAAGCTGCCCAGTAACGCCCTGGCATTCATATTTAGGGGATTCAGCCTGATTTACCTTAGTTCTATAGGAGCACAGCATTTCCGTTTAGCCCGGCACGTTAGAGGGACTTGTACCTGCATATACCCCCCTTCCTCCCAGTTGCACCGCTTCCTGCTTTGCCGCTGCAGCACCTCCTGACTCTACCTGACTCTACCCCCAACCATTCTACATCCCTTGTATTAAATTGTCCCTTGTGCCATTTCCCTCTTTTCTTTATCTTGTTGGTCAGTCTCTTCACTATGGCTTTTATCTCAATATCTATTTGTGCACCCCCCTCCCACCGACTCTGCCTCCAACTTTAGTTGTCGGAATTTGCCCAGCGTTTTCTCCCTGCCTTACCAGTTGGTAATTGCCGGACTATTGTGTTTACTGAGGTAGCCCCGGTACATTGTTTTGGGTGGGGTGGACACTGAAGGCATTGTAATGTGCCTGTCACCATGTGTAGGACCCCTGTAGATGAAACACATCAGGGCTGGAACTAGGGGTAGGCGGGAGAGGCACGTGCCTAGGGCGCAATGGTGTGGGGGCACTAGGAATGTATCTCTTTTGTCGCTCCCTTACCCCTTGGCCCTGTGACTGCACCTATGCACATACTGGTTTATTCACGTATTATTCAAGTATTATTGACGTGTATTTGTAAACCGCCAATATATTCTGCAGGGTTGTACAATAAATGCATGTATACATTAAACATGCAAGAAACCATACAAACCAACCTATAACAAGTACAATAGCTATAGAGGGCCCGACCCAAAGGAGCTCCCATCTAAAGAAAGGTATTGGCACTAGTGATGAGCAAATTTATTCGTTAGGCATGGATTCACAGTGAAATTATACTTTTCGTAATTCGTAAAATCGTTAAACTGGGGCAAAAACTCACCACAACAAAAATAACAATGATTTTGATATATTTGGAGAAAATAGTTGTGTTAAAAAATAAAGTGTGTGAAAAGAAAAGGCACGATAGTAAAATTGAGAAAAAAAACGCCCATTGACTGATTTGAGTGTGAAAAAAGTTGGCGGTAGGAATCAGAAAAACCACTCATTGACTTTAATGTGTTTGGAATGAGAATCAAAAATAGTTGTATGTGAAAAAACATCACGTCTGCATGTCAAGAATTAGCATTTCACAAATTTTTACTTTTTTAGTTGTAATATTGGTGTGAAGGAAACAGGGTTTCTACTGCTTGGGTGCTATTCTCATGCCTACCACAAGGAGGGGCTACTGAGAACATTTGGCAACACAAAAGATTTCTGAGCCCTTTCTGAACTCTATCATGCTGAGATCTTCAGGTACAACATAAGGCAGCCTACAGGAGACCTGCTTTTTGGAAGGGTAAGGGGTCTGGGGTTTCAGAGATCAGTGTATTTAATGGATTTGAAGCTATGGTTCTCACTGCTTCTCACTGTGTGTATAATTAGTTATAATTATGATAATTAATGATGTTTTGTTACTTCCATTTTACATTTAGTTATCGCTTTTGTCTTCTAGAGGAATAGTCCTGCTTACAGGGGAATATCTATGCCGGGTACATTTTCTGGTTTATTTGGACGGTCAGCCGGTTAGCAAACCTAAGGGACAGTTCTGATGTGTCTTCGCCCTTATGCTTTTCTGTAAGAGATGAACAGCCTGACATAAGTGTTTTGGGAGAATACAAACAGAATTATGGCAGTAAAGAGAAGACAAAGGCCTTTTATTCAAAGCAGAATTATCTCTGAAGCCTCTCTACAAGCAACAGAAAGGCAGATTCACTGGTTTGGCAAGGTCCCATGTATGTATGAGTTTTACATTTGTATTACATTTTTCCATCTTCTCCTGTCACGATCAAGTTGTTAAACCTGCCTTCTGCCTCTGAGAGGCTTATCAAGCACTTTATGTAGCTCCTTTTTCCCATGTGGAGGTTGTAGAATTTAGAATGCAAGAGGTGGAACAGAGAATTCAGGAATGGGTTGGCATTTAAACTGTAAGCATATTGTTAATACACCAAAGAACAGAATGCTGTGTATGAAGGTTGGAATAAACTAATCGGAGGGATTCCATAGGGTTCATTTGTGAATCTGAGCGCAGCATGCAAAGTGCAGAAATGGCCACAATCTGGCGTATGTATGGCATACAGTATACCTGGTGTTGCAGCTGATATATGCAGCTTCTGTGCAGTTTGTTCAATTGCCAAGTCAGCATATGCAGGAGTGGAGAGTGAAAGGAATGGAGTAAAGATATTTTCAGTGCAACATGTGTAGGTTTATGGGTACAGGTGCCATGTGGGCAGTGTATGCAGGTGTATATGCCAAGATGCTTTAAGTACTGGTGTGGGACCTATTATCCAGAATGCTCAGGACCTGGGGTTTTCTGGATAAGGGATCCTTCTGTCATTTGGATCTCCATAACTTAAGTCTTCTAAAAATAATTTAAATATGGAATAAACCCAATAGGCTTGTTTTGCCTCCAATAAGGATTAATTATATATTAGTTGGGATCAAAGGTTCTGTTTTATTATTACAGAAAAAAGAAACCATTTTTCAAAATTAGAATGATTTGCTTATAATGGAGTCTATAGTAGATGGCCTTTCTGTAATTCGGAACTTTCTGGATAATGGGTTTCTGGAAAAGGGGTCTGATACCTGTACAAATCATGCTGCTTTGCTTAGAGTAGGTTTATATACAGAGGTTGTCATTTCAGTAAATGGCCATGTACATGTAGGTACACTCAGCAGAATATATGCAATGTATGCAGTATGTGTAGCAGTTTTGATTACAGTGTATGCAGGTGTATATGCAGGGCTATCAGTGCAGTACACAAGTGTTGTTTTTTTACACTGCGCAATGTGAGCAGTAGGGGTTATTAATACTGCAGTGTATATGTGAGTGTGGTCAGTGCAGTCACTCTATGCTGGTGTTCAATGAAAACATATTTGAATTTCCAAATTCCCTCTTGATTTAGATGTCTGTAGGAAGAATGGATGTCGGACTTTATGCTTCAACTGTTCATACCTTCAGCTGCCAGTGTACTCATCCAACAGAGATGTGAAGCTGATAGTCCTTCTATTTGTTAGTTAAGGGTTGCTATTATAAACTGGTACATAGTGATGTGTTAAGGAGTAAAGAGGGAAGATTTGCAAGCTCTTCACCCTCTTCTCTCTTCCCAACCCTTTTTTGCAGTATCTTTCTGTTCTTTTTCCTTCATTTTCTAATCTGTTATCCTTCACTCTGTTGTTCTCCTTATCTCTTCTGCTCACAACCTATTTGTCATCACAACCTTAAGGGCTCTGGCACACGGGGGAGATTAGTCGCCCGCGATTAACTCCCTGTTCGCGGGCGACTAATCTCCCCGAGTTGCCTACCCCTGCCATCCCACCGGCGAACATGTAAGTCGCCGGCGGGATGGCAGACGCGGCGGGGCGATTTGCGCGAAATCACGCCGCTTTGTGAATAAAGTGTTGGTGCTTCTAGACATTTCCAATTCAAAATCACTTTATTTACAGGTGACTGAGATAGCTGTAGCAGAGCAGGAATTGATGAACTGACTAAATGGAGCTTCAGCTCAGATAGGACAGAGCACATTGCGGACTTTCTCACTCCACATAAGTCAGTTTCAACCCTGCCTAATAGACTTGTTATAATTCTCTAAACCTCGTATGTACTGGCAACTGTAATAGCAGCCAAAGGTGGTTCTACCTAGCATTGTTACAGGGTGAATACTTATACAATCACCAAATCTGCTTTTTAACTTTTAGGTATATATTGTTTACGTATCTCTTAGCATATGGTGTAAATCAAATGGTAAAAAATAATTTTAATTCCAGTGTGTAACAGTGCAGGGAATTTACACCAGACTGTTGTACAGCACTGAGGAATAAATGTAGTGCTGTATATACTGCCCAGAGCAATCACTGACTATAAAAGAGATCAAATCTCTCTAATTGTTGAGGGAGCTAAATACGAAATACAAAAAAGTTTGTATAAATATGGTAAAACTCAAACTTTTAAATACATTGTATTTATTTTGTGTGTATTTTAGACAGCCTAAAGCTAGGTAGAAAGAGCCAGATAACCTTCAGTCATTTGTCAGCTAAACTGGTCAGCATCTGCCCATGTGTAACCTGCAGTCACTGTCTGCTTGGGATCATGCAAGTCACCTAATCCCCCCTGTCCCACTTATGGTACAGCCCTTAGGGTGTCATTCATAGTGTCAGACATTTGCTCCTTGATGGTATGGTTACGCAGATTGCAAAATTGTAGATCCTTTTAAATGGCAGTGTAGGCTAGGGAAGAAGGTGCTGGCAGGAGGGGGGGCTGCTTGATTTTGGAATATGGACAATATCCCTATAGACTGAAATGCAATCAAAAATATTGCCATATTTTTTTGTTCCCTTTTATAAGGATTAGCTGTTACTGTGTGACTATCACATTAATCCCTGGTTTGAGCTTATTTGACTAATCATTGTTTTTCTTTCCCCACAGCTTTTTGATGGATGTATATACAGCCTTCATGCCATGATGGGGAATGGTGGGGGGGATGCCAGGAATGACCTTTGTGAACAGAATCTCCAGCCTGTTGGGCCAGTGTGAGAATGCTTGGTGGGGCAGCCATACCCGCAAGAGCACTGTCACTCACAGGTACTGAACCTTTCAGTGTTTCTTCACTGCTGATTTGATCCAATCTCACATACATTCCCACTCTCCACCCCTCTATATGTAACCCTTGTCAAATGAGACCAACCAATACCCAGAATAAAGGGCACACACACAGCGGCTTGATGGTAAATCTGTTGAAAACACAGTTTTTATTGATGATATAAATGCGGCTTTTTTGATTCTGAGGAAGGCAAAAAAAAACCTCTGAGAAGCTTGAGCCAATCTGCTTCATTAGAGGGAAAAATTCCTTCCTGACTCCTTAACGGCAATCGGATTTTCTCCCAGAATCAATGCGCGATGTTAAATGAGAGGAATATGGCGGCATACACCATGAGCGCAGTTAAGCACTAGGTGAATTCTGCATTCCCTTCCATTCCACTGGGCCCCAGCAGCCTGCAGACCCCGGCTTCTGCAGTCTAACCGATGGAGTGAAAGGGAATGCAGAATTTAGCGAGTACCTTCAGTGTGCCCCTGTGTATAAAACCATATATTGGAAGGAGGGGTGAGCGCTGGTGGAACTGCGGATAAGGAGAAGGCACCTAGACAGTGCAGTGCTGGATAGCAGCGTTGATCTCCTGCAAGGCCTTGTTCAGGTGTTTGAGTCTGGCCTTTATCTCCTTCTTCTCCTTCTTCCATTCAGCTGCACTTTTCCTGGGCAGGTCCAGTGTCAGTGCAGCTTTGCTGATCCACAGCTCTGTCTGTGCTCTGTGGATTTCTTCTGCGATCTTCTTCTTTATAGAGCGCAGATAAGGGTCAGCGTTGGGGCCACAGGATGTTCTCGCTGAGCCCTAGAGAAATGAAGGAAAAGAGAAGACATTAAGGGCTTAAGCAGTTTTTATTTAATTCATAGTAATAATAATGTGCCAGTTTCCTACCACAGAGGGAAATAGCAAAGTGGCAGGTATTTATTACCACTAGGGGTGCTGTTGTATTGATGGTAGATAACGTACATGATATGGCGACTCTTGTAAGAAGTAAATATAGGAAATGTAATTCCCAGGGCACACACTTGTATAATCCCTTATATTTCTATTTAAAAGTAATTGAACATAAATGCTGCTTATAATTGGGTTAGGCTCTCCTTTAACCCCTTGGTTACCTTTCTCAACAGTGACTTCTGTGAGGGCAGAAAAAAAAAAAATTGTGAGCGGCCTTACCTGGTTCCTGGGTCTCAGGCAGCTGTTCTTGAGGCCCATGTCGGATGGTTCTGTAATATAAAATAGAGGGAAGGTTAGGGTTAATGTGGAGACTCCCAATAAACAAATAAGGATTTAGTAATAACTCACTGTGCAGATTCCTCTTCTTTTTCTTCTTCTTCTTCTTCTTCTTGTTCTTCTTCCTGTTCTTCTACTATAGATGTCGGGTTGTAGTATATATAAATATATATATATATTTTTTTTTTTTTCCTTTCCTATAGGTCTGCTTAATGGAAATATTCTAACCTGAACTTTGTTTTATTTGTGAGCTTTTACTGTAACAGTTACAAAAAAAGTGTTATAGTTAGCTCGTATACAAGCTATTATCGTCACATTCAATCATTTCTAGAAAAGTGGAACGAAAAGTGCAATTAGTTTGGACAGTTGAACAGACACAGATAAGAGGAGTTTACATAAAAAAGGGGTAAACATTGGATCCGTTTGTAATTGCCCTGCTCTTCCCCACATCTAGAGCCCATATGTTCTGTCATCAGTTGTCTTTGTTTTAGTTCTACAGTGGTTCTATATTATCGGGCTAACAGTTTTAGTTGCTTTCTTGGTATCTGATACTCACTGAGCTTGTTCAGAGGATGTATAGATTTGTTTTCAATCTTTTTGCTAAAGATCTTGAAAATAAGAGTAATGAATAGTTAAAAGCTAGAAGATGTGAGTGTGTTGGTTCATGTTGATTAAAAAGCACCAACCCACAATAGCAGGTTAGCAATTAGTCTCCATGTTGTTTCTTTAGGGCTCTGGATTGTGTTGTCCTTGTTTTGTTCCTAAATTAACATTACCTTTAAAGTTTAACCAGTTTCCTATAAACTACATCTTGGTTTTCAACTGCGGTAACACAGGCTTGTTTCGTTAGCTCAGTGTTTGATTTACTAGCAAGGTTTGGGCCATTTCTTGGGTTGCTGGTTGCTTTGTGAGTTTCTATTACAGTTTGGTTGCTTATTGGGTTTATTTGCCTGTGATCACTGCCTTGTGAGAGTATTGCTGGGTCACTGTTGGGAACTGTTGGTATTTTATTTAATGTACAGGATGCTCCAGAGTCTGGAACTGTAGCCCACTCCAGCATTGTGCAGGGTGATGTTGGACTTGTGTGTGTGCTAACCCACGGGAACCCGTATATTATTTACATGGTAAGTAATTCTTGTGGGGGAATTCTCTCCCTGAAATGGTTGTACAGGCAGATACATTAGATAGCTTCGAGAAGGGTTTGGCTTTTTAATAAGTGAGAAAATACTAAAAACTAAAAAGTTACTAAAAAAATCGATTTTAGTAAAATGTTAATTACAGTCTTTGATATGGATACAAACGGTTGCACTTGATCGACATGTGTCTTTCTTTAGTTCTTTAGACCTATGTACCAGAGACAGCACACTACTCGCTAAAGCACTTGGTAGGGCCCTTCTATGAGATAAGGTTGCCTACCGCTTTGTGAATAAAGTGTTGGTGCTTCTAGACATTTCCAATTCACAATCACTTTATTTACAGGTGACTGAGATAGCTGTAGCAGAGCAGGAATTGATGAACTGACTAAATGGAGCTTCAGCTCAGATAGGACAGAGCACATTGCGGACTCTCTCACTCCACATAAGTCAGTTTCAACCCTGTCTAATAGACTTGTTATAATTCTCTAAACCTCGTATGTACTGGCAACTGTAATAGCAGCCAAAGGTGGTTCTACCTAGCATTGTTACAGGGTGAATACTTATACAATCACCAAATCTGCTTTTTAACTTTTAGGTATATATTGTTTACGTATCTCTTAGCATATGGTGTAAATCAAATGGTAAAAAATAATTTTAATTCCAGTGTGTAACACTGTAGGGAATTTACACCAGACTGTTGTACAGCACTGAGGAATAAATGTAGTGCTGTATATACTGCCCAGAGCAATCACTCACTATAAAAGAGTTCAAATCTCTCTAATTGTTGAGGGAGCTAAATACGAAATACAAAAAAGTTTGTATAAATATGGTAAAACTCAAACTTTTAAATACATTGTATTTATTTTGTGTGTATTTTAGACAGCCTAAAGCTAGGTAGAAAGAGCCAGATAACCTTCAGTCATTTGTCAGCTAAACTGGTCAGCATCTGCCCATGTGTAACCTGCAGTCACTGTCTGCTTGGGATCATGCAAGTCACCTAATCCCCCCTGTCCCACTTATGGTACAGCCCTTAGGGTGTCATTCATAGTGTCAGACATTTGCTCCTTGATGGTATGGTTACGCAGATTGCAAAATTGTAGATCCTTTTAAATGGCAGTGTAGGCTAGGGAAGAAGGTGCTGGCAGGAGGGGGGGCTGCTTGATCAAAAATATTGCCTTATTTTTTTGTTCCCTTTTATAAGGATTAGCTGTTACTGTGTGACTATCACATTAATCCCTGGTTTGAGTTTATTTGACTAATCATTGTTTTTCTTTCCCCACAGCTTTTTGATGGATGTATATACAGCCTTCATGCCATGATGGAGAATGGTGGGGGGGATGCCAGGAATGACCTTTGTGAACAGAATCTCCAGCCTGTTGGGCCAGTGTGAGAATGCTTGGTGGGGCAGCCATACCCACAAGAGCACTGTCACTCACAGGTACTGAACCTTTCAGTGTTTCTTCACTGCTGATTTGATCCAATCTCACATACATTCCCACTCTCCACCCCTCTATATGTAACCCTTGTCAAATGAGACCAACCAATACCCAGAATAAAGGGCACACACACAGCGGCTTGATGGTAAATCTGTGAAAACACAGTTTTATTGATGATATAAAATGCGCTTTTTTGATTCTGAGGAAGGCAAAAAAAAACCTCTGAGAAGCTTTGAGCCAATCTGCTTCATTAGAGGGAAAAATTCCTTCCTGACTCCTTAACGGCAATCGGATTTTCTCCCAGAATCAATGCGCGATGTTAAATGAGAGGAATATGGCGGCATACACATGAGCGCAGTTAAGCACTAGGTGAATTCTGCATTCCCTTCCATTCCACTGGGCCCCAGGCAGCCTGCAGACCCCGGCTTCTGCAGTCTAACCGATGGAGTGAAAGGGAATGCAGAATTTAGCGAGTACCTTCAGTGTGCCCCTGTGTATAAAACCATATATTGGAAGGAGGGGTGAGCGCTGGTGGAACTGCGGATAAGGAGAAGGCACCTAGACAGTGCAGTGCTGGATAGCAGCGTTGATCTCCTGCAAGGCCTTGTTCAGGTGTTTGAGTCTGGCCTTTATCTCCTTCTTCTCCTTCTTCCACTCAGCTGCACTTTTCCTGGGCAGGTCCAGTGTCAGTGCAGCTTTGCTGATCCACAGCTCTGTCTGTGCTCTGTGGATTTCTTCTGCGATCTTCTTCTTTATAGAGCGCAGATAGGGGTCAGCGTTGGGGCCACAGGATGTTCTCGCTGAGCCCTAGAGAAATGAAGGAAAAGAGAAGACATTAAGGGCTTAAGCAGTTTTTATTAAATTCATAGTAATAATAATGTGCCAGTTTCCTACCACAGAGGGAAATAGCAAAGTGGCAGGTATTTATTACCACTAGGGGTGCTGTTGTATTGATGGTAGATAACGTACATGATATGGCGACTCTTGTAAGAAGTAAATATAGGAAATGTAATTCCCAGGGCACACACTTGTATAATCCCTTATATTTCTATTTAAAAGTAATTGAACATAAATGCTGCTTATAATTGGGTTAGGCTCTCCTTTAACCCCTTGGTTACCTTTCTCAACAGTGACTTCTGTGAGGGCAGAAAAAAAAAATAAGTTGTGAGCGGCCTTACCTGGTTCCTGGGTCTCAGGCAGCTGTTCTTGAGGCCCATGTCGGATGGTTCTGTAATATAAAATAGAGGGAAGGTTAGGGTTAATGTGGAGACTCCCAATAAACAAATAAAGATTTAGTAATAACTCACTGTGCAGATTCCTCTTCTTTTTCTTCTTCTTCTTCTTCTTCTTCTTCTTCTTCCTGTTCTTCTACTATAGATGTCGGGTTGTAGTCTTTATAAAGACTTTTGTTTGTCTTCTTCTGTATCACCGAGGATCGTAAGAGTCGCTGCAAATAGCTCAAAATCGCTTTAAATCTCTCAAATCGCTCTATTTCATGTAATGGGGAGAGAGAGAAGAGACTGTGAGCTCTTGTGATCCGGACCCTCTCTGCCATTTGTATTCAGTTAAATGTTAAGGTTGCTACATGAGAGCAGGGCAGATACCCGGGGCAAAGGGGCAGAACTCTAAGGAGCCTGTCAATACTGGGAGGAAAAATGTATGTATTGTATGGCCTCCAAATGTTTATGGGGTCCCCAGTCAAAAAAAAATATATATATTTGCTGCAGCCTGCAAAACTGCCAAACCCTGTGTCTGTGTCTCCCAACCAGCGCTAAGATTAATGTCATCTCTAAAATTCTCCAAATTCACTAAAATCTGTGAGAGGAGCAACATCCGCTAGTCTAGGGGGGCATCACCCAACTATTTCCCATCTTTTTTTAGCTAAAATAAGGGTTATTTGGCAAAAAATCTCTCAGAGGGGATTCAGACTTACCTCTCACCACAAAGTCAACCAACGGACAAACCCAACTGTCACATTGCTGTGTGTGAAGTCATCTCTGGTCACATGTCATGAAATGTATGTTTGTCATAACATTTACAGACAACTTTATAACCATTGGGTTTTTGTAACACTACAAAAGAGTTTCTGAGTGGGGCTTCCCTTTAATGTTACTGCTAAATACATGGTGATAGCGAGTGGCAGAATAAATATATAAAGAGACAACAAATAGAGCATCTGATCAAATCCATATTTCTTTGTGACAAGGCACCTAATAAAGACAATATTGATATTAGACAGGAACGTTAGAGATAAGCTGTTTGCCTCTCCTGCCTATAGCCCATTGCATTCAGATTTGGCTACATTTTGATAGCTATTGCTATGCAACTTGTAGATATATAATATATATTATTGCACTCACGGTACATGTATTATTCATTTAACGGCCCTGTTCTCTTAATATGTTATTACTAACTTGTGTGTTATCTGAAAAAACTTGCGAAGATTGTGAATCATTGCTGATGGCAGAAATATATGAAACAATGTATAAATACTAAATGACTGATATGATGATGTGTCGTGTTTATAATGAAACTATCCAACGCATTGAAACAATATATTTATTTAAACCAGACTGGCCGTACAGGACATCCCAGCAAAGTCCCATTCAATGGGGTTTGTTATGATTTGAGGTTGTGACAGGGGTTGAGGGACATCTAGATCAGAGAGAGGGCCTGAGAGGGGACTTCTAATTCCAATATTACTATAACGCACCGTTTAGGCCTGCTGGGAAATGATTGAGTGGGAATGTAAGGGATTGTAAGGGACATAATAACACACTCCCCACTCTGGGCGATTCAGTGGCTACCAATGAAAGAACGAGTATTTAGAGACAGAAATGACAGAAAGTTAATGTACGTGCTACAAACTTGGGACAAACTGGTAGCTTCAGGCAGATAAATAAGCAACCCCACCACCCCAAGCAGCACTATTAGGGAACCTCACCAAGGAGTATACGCTATTATTAAATGAAACAGGACAAAACATCTAGAGGAATTCACTCAGCACCCTAGACCAGGGTTTTCTCTAGAATACTATCTTCTCCTAAGCTAGGGATCACCCTACAAAAGCTTACTGCACAATACGAACACCATGAAAGTACAGAACAGAAGAAGAAATAGACACCGTAAACACCAGACACCGAACTACCCTGCATATTGTTCTTCATTAAATAAAATCAATTAAATTACATTGAAAAAAAATAAAGGAGACCAATCCAAAGCTGCTAAGAAGAAGCCATTCTATAACATACTAAATGTTAACCTGAAAGGGAATCAACCCGTTAGACACAGCCACAGGAAGCACGCCAATAAACCATTTATATGTTAAAATCTAAAAAAATGGGTCAGAAACTGAGAACTGGTAAGCATTTGCTACTGTGTGGGTGCATGGTGATATCAATGGCAGATAGTACAGGTATGGGATCCCTTATCCAGAAACCAGTTATCCAGAAAGCTCCGAATTACGGAAACCCCGTTTCCCATAGACTCCATTTTAATCAAATAATTCAGAATTTTAAAAATGATTGCCTATTTTAATAAAACATTACCTTGTAACTGATCCCAACTAAGATATAAATAATACTTATTGGATGCAAAATAATCCTATTGGGTTTAATTAACGTTTGATTGATTTTTTAGTAGATTTATGGTATGGAGATCCATATTACGGAAAGACCTCTTATCCGGAATGCCTGAGCAAGATCTGAAGGTCTAGACTTAGCTTAGCGTGTCTATGATGTGGAACTCTCGGAACTCTCGGTTCTAATACAGGTGGCTTTGTTTCCGAAGCAGGAATAACGCGCAGAGCTGCAGCCCAAGTGCAGTTATTTAGTACCAAACAGAAATGTCAATTATTTGTAATTATTTATTGGTAATAACCAGCTGTCCAGCCGCCTAGGGATTAATAAAAGGATTTTTGTGTATGTTATTTTTTTTTCAAGTGAGACTATTATATTATTTTACTTGTGAGGAAAGGACACATCTTTTTTGTTGTGGAGTCACTGTAACTGTTGCTTCCCCAGTACTATCAATTTTTATTAAATGTTTTTGAGGGAAAAATACATTTTACGTTATTTTTTAGTTCCTAAAATTCTCCCTCTTCCCTTGATGAGACATAAAAGGCAGAGCAATGCCCAATATATGCCCAATATAGCACAAAGGAGTACGGATAATGTCACGCGTGGCGCTTTGCTACTGCTCTTACCCACAGGGCCGGATTTCTCTTCTGGGCGCCCCGAGACCGACCCTGTTGGTGCCCCCCCTCCACCTGTGCACATGCGCGAACGCGCGACAACCCCCCGCAGCCGTGAGTGCGCTCTTTTTAACTCCCATACTGAGCTGTGGGGAGAGGTCCCGACTGCTCCGTATGGGAGATAAATTTAAAAATGTTCTTGCGGCGGGGCGGCATGCCGCCCCTAAACTTCTGCCGCCCTAGGCCCGGGCCTTTGTGGCCTTGCCACAAATCCGGGCCTGCTTACCCATGGCCTACAGTGCCAAAGGCCTTGACTATAATGGCCTCCACCTAAAGCATTTAAATGTTACAGCACAAATCTCCTGGTGTGCCTTTACCCTTATGGATAGTGCCTGTATGAGTGGCCTTTATGGTTAAGATCAGGCAGTTTAGACTGCATGTTTACTGGGTGTATCACAAATTGCTGGAATTTTTCCAAATGAACATTCAGTGTATGGATGTTTATGGCGTTTTGACATTCTTATGGCAAAATGACGGTGCCTTATAAGCCGGTTGCATGGGAAACATAAGCAATCAGCTACTGGGCAGTACATAACCCCATTAGACTCCGCAGAACGGAGTAAGATTTTCAGGAACCTGTGGGTGTTGTAGGGTGAGAATACATTTTGTAAAGAAGAAATTCATTTTGATCCCTGAAAATCTCAACATTTGACATTGGACATTTAGGGGCTATATGGAGCTGAAACTGATAACTTGTTGCACTAGTATGTACCCATGGTGGGGTAAAAAGAGGTTTAATGGCAAATAGTACCAGTAAAGTTTGTAGTTTAATCTGATTAATATAGACTAGGGAAAAGGTCCTAATAAAACCACTATGCCCCATAAATAATCTCACAGCAAAAACCTGCTGTTTGTTGAGGGATGATCTGTCCCGGATTCATATACTGACACTGTGCAAGACTGCGAGTTGTACCCAAGGCTCATTCTCCTAATTCTGCTGTCTCTATGGGGGATATATGGGGGATTTTTTTCCCAATTTTTTTTTTCTTTCAGATTTTTAGGTTAAAAAAAAAGTTGTGACTTTTGCAAATGGCTAAAAATCCAAATCTGACAGTTTGACAGCTTAAATTTATATCAGATATCTTGTAGAAGTCAATGGCAGATGTCCCTTCCATTTTTGATGCTGGTTTTTGTGTGACAATTTGATAAATTTGAGCTTTCGGTCCACAGTTTGAAAAAGTTGCAGTTTCTGTGACTTTTTCCTACTCTGACTTTCTCAATTCAGATTTGTTTGTAAATGTCAGACATACATGGAAATAAAGATATGAGCAATGGTAGAGGTTTAGTAAATGTGCCCTATGAGTGCTGCACCTTTGTTCCTAAGCTTTGGCTTAAATAGTTCCATGTCCTACTTCTGCAGTCATTGCATTTGAATAGATCTCAGAACTGTACCTGTAGAGAAAGCTACAGTTCTCATAAATATTTGGCATAATACCTGTAAGGAGGTAACATTTATTTTAGTTTGTTAGTGTAAATAGTTGGGCAATGTTTAAGTTTAGCCAGTAGGTGGCACTAAACCATAAAGAGATACTGACAGCAGAAATGAAGCAACTATCATAACATTGTCTTTTCACGAGCTTTATTATGTTGCTGTAAATCTGCTGCCTGATGCTTTTACATTACCTATCTGATCACCCATGTTCCCAGTCCGTTAGCATTAGACGCTATAACTGACAGATTGAGAAGGAACAGTCAGGTTTAGGACTGGACATATCAGTAGAAAATAATCAGCATGACCTATAAATAACTTTTAGCATACCCCCCAACTGTCCCGCTTTGCGCAGGACTGTCCCGCTTTTAATAGCGCATCCCGCTGTCTCTGATAGTTCCACGAATGTCCCGCATTTACGTAATAGACATTCATTGAACTAGCCTGGACGGAGGGATGCGCTGATTTGAGCCGGGCGCTCCTGCTCCTTGTTCGGCTCTGCTTCTTATATGGATCCTTGTGCGGCGGCGACAGGCCCTTTTACTGATGTCACACGTACGCACGGGGCGCAACCTTATAAAAGGGTACTGCCTATTAGGCCATAGAGGGCACTGTGTATGGGGGCAAAACTGGTACATAGTTATAACTCACTTATAACTGACTGCCTTCTCTCTATATTTGTATTTTATATGTAGGAGTTGCTATATTGTTTTCCTTAGGTAGTACAGTATGAGGGTATAGCACATTTGCTATAGCCCACCATTTCAACTATATAAAAGGAGTATTTTTAGAAAAAAACGGGGTGTGTCAATTGGGGCGTGGTCACAAAAGCGGGCGGGGTCAAAAAAAATTGCTGCGCTACTTGTGCCAAATCTTTTTGTCCCTCTTTTCATTTTTAAAATGTTGGGAGCTATGTTTTAGTATAAATTCATATTATGAAGAGTTGTTTTTTTTAATGTCAGTATCACTTTAGGGTTGGCCTGTAGGGAACCCCCCTCCCATAGGAGCTTATATAAGGAAGTGTCTAGTCTAGACTGCAGAGCTGGCACTCTTCTGGAGTTTCCAGATTTTGGTGGCTCTCTCCCGTTCTCCCGTCCCCAAGCAGCATTCTCCCGATTTATCTCACAAAGTCCTTTGGGGAATTTCGGGCACGCATGTGCAGTAAGCATTTGGTGACGGCATTTGATGCATTTGCACAAATGGGGGTACAATATTTCCGCTTCAGCAGCGATTTTGCGGATATGTGTGATGTCACTTCTGGAAATGTGTTTGTGTGTGAGGTCACTTCCGGTTATTGGGATAAAATGCTATACCCCCATTGTGCCAGTGCTGTCAGTTTGACAGCTGTGAGACTGTAAGGAGGGCTGCACTTAGCCAAGACCAGGGGAAGTAGGAGCACAGTGTGCCAGTGCCACCTTGGGGCTGGTTAGGTAGCTGTTAGGGTATCAAGGGCAGTCTTTTGCCCCAACAAGGAGGTAGCGTTTGGAGTTAGTAACCTGGGCTATTGTGCAGCAGTTAGGGACTGAGCGTTCAGGTGTTGGTTAGTAGGAAACCTACATGCTGTAGTGAGACAGCCGGGAGAAGCTTTTATATTGTATGTATGACAGAAAAGGAGATTATTGTATAAGGAGAGGAGGCCCCCAAATGGTCAAGACATTCTGCTAGTGCGTTTCCACAGAGAAGCGAGGGTAAATTTGATCAACCAATAAATGATGATGATTAAGTGTAGCCGCAATATAATAAAGGTTGTGTCAATAAGCCAGAGGGTGATGCTGACAAATTGGCGCCCCCGGGGTTAAACCTTTTGTTTTCCTTTAACACGTGTTACTTTATTTGTGTAGTAATTTGTGCAACTTCTCTCTTTAAATCCTTTTTTTGGTAAATATGTTCATGTCATTCTCTATGTAGGTATAGTGTATGTCCTGCGCAATGGCACTTACACTGCACTATTTATTCTTACATACCCTGGCATGCCCCAATCAGCCCCCAAACCTGCCCTCTCTGTAATATTCCCACACATGGCATGTCCTTCCCAGATAGGGACAGGGGCAACGTATGCATTAATTATTCAACGTAAACTTACATTATGGGGCACATTTATCAAAGTACCATTGACTCAGAATACAAAAAATTCATATTGGTTCGTACTGTGGGTATTTTATGCAACTTTTTCGGACATTTGCGTGACTTTTTGTACTTTGCAACAAAATTCGTGCGACAAAATCGTATTGTTGCGCAGAGTACAAAAGTTTCGGATTCATTCAAGCTTAGGTATCATGACTTTCCTTGGGCCGGGTTGGAGCTGCAGAGTATCATTGAGCCCTATGGGAGACTTTCCTTGGGCCGGGTTGGAGCTGCAGAGTGCCATTGAGCCCTATGGGAGACTTTCCTTGGGCCGGGTTGGAGCTGCAGAGTGCCATTGAGCCCTATGGGAGACTTTCCTTGGGCCGGGTTGGAGCTGCAGAGTGCCATTGAGCCCTATGGGAGGCTTCCAAAATCATGCACTGAAGGATCAAATTCAGAAAGGTTTTCCCGCCGTTTACGATCGTTCGAAACAAAAATTTTGTGACTTATATGTACAATATTTTACAATATATTACCATGACTGTTCCGATTTGCGATCATCAGAAATTATCGTATTTAATCCGAATTTTTCCCATTTCGGGATTCGAACTCGTACTTTGATGAATGTGCCCCAATGTGTATACCGGCTGTGTGCCCTGTGGGCAATATACATAATGTTGGCGCTGCATATATACCGGCTGTGTGCCCTGTGGGCATTATACATGATGTTGGCACTGCATATATACTGGCTGTGTGCCCTGTGGGCATTATACATGATGTTGGCACTGCATATATACTGGCTGTGTGCCCTGTGGGCATTATACATAATGTTGGTGCTGCATATATACCGGCTGTGTGCCCTGTGGGCAATATACATAATGTTGGCGCTGCATATATACCGGCTGTGTGCCCTGTGGGCAATATACATAATGTTGGCGCTGCATATATACCGGCTGTGTGCCCTGTGGGCAATATACATAATGTTGGCACTGCATATATACAGACTATGTGCCCTGTGGGCATTATACATGATTTTGGCACTGCATATATACTGGCTGTGTTCCCTGTGGGCATTATACATGATTTTGGCACTGCATATATACTGGCCGTGTGCCCTGTGGGCAATATACATAATGTTGGCACTGCATATATACTGGCTGTGTGCCCTGTGGGCATTATACATAATGTTGGCACTGCATATATACTAGCTGTGTGCCCTGTGGGCATTATACATGACGTTGGCACTGTATATATACTGGCTGTGTGCCCTGTGGGCATTATACATGATGTTGGCACTGTATATATACTGGCTGTGTGCCCTGTGGGCATTATACATGATGTTAGCACTGTATATATACTGGCTGTGTGCCCTGTGGGCATTATACATGATGTTGGCACTGTATATATACTGGCTGTGTGCCCTGTGGGCATTATACATGATGTTAGCACTGCATATTTACACTGGCTGTGTGCCCTGTGGGCATTATACATGGTGTTGGTGCTGCATATATACAGGCTGTGTGCCCTGTGGGCATTATACATGATGTTGGCACTGCATATATACTGGCTGTGTGCCCTGTAGGCATAATACATGATGTTGGGACTGCATATATACTGGCTGTGTGCCCTGTGGGCATTATACATGGTGTTGGTGCTGCATATATACAGGCTGTGTGCCCTGTGGGCATTATACATGATGTTGGCACTGCATATATACTGGCTGTGTGCCCTGTGGGCATTATACATGATGTTGGCACTGCATATATACTGGCTGTGTGCCCTGTGGGCATTATACATGATGTTGGCACTGCATATATACTGGCTCTGTGCCCTGTGGGCATTATACATGGTGTTAGCACTGCATATTTACACTGGCTGTGTTCCCTGTGGGCATTATACATGATGTTGGTGCTGCATATATACTGGCTGTTTGCCCTGTGTGCATTATACATGATGTTGGCACTGCATATATACTGGCTGTGTTCCCTGTGGGCATTATACATGATGTTGGCGCTGCATATATACTGGCTGTGTGCCCTGTGGGCATTATACATGGTGTTGGCGCTGCATATATACTGTCTGTGTGCCCTGTGGGCATTATACATGGTGTTAGCACTGCATATTTACACTGGCTGTGTTCCCTGTGGGCATTATACATGATGTTGGTGCTGCATATATACTGGCTGTGTGCCCTGTGGGCATTATACATGGTGTTAGCACTGCATATTTACACTGGCTGTGTTCCCTGTGGGCATTATACATGATGTTGGTGCTGCATATATACTGGCTGTGTGCCCTGTGGGCATTATACATGATGTTGGCACTGCATATATACTTGCTCTGTGCCCTGTGGGCATTATACATGATGTTGGCACTGCATATATACTGGCTGTGTGCCCTGTGGGCATTATACATGATGTTGGTTCTGCATATATACTGGCTGTGTTCCCTGTGGGAATTATACATGATGTTGGTTCTGCATATATACTGGCTGTGTGCCCTGTGGGCATTATACATGGTGTTAGCACTGCATATTTACACTGGCTGTGTTCCCTGTGGGCATTATACATAATGTTGGCGCTGCATATATACAGGCTGTGTGCCCTGTGGGCATTATACATGATGTTGGCACTGCATATATACTGGCTGTGTGCCCTGTGGGCATTATACATGATGTTGGCGCTGCATATATACTGGCTGTATGCCCTGTGGGCATTATACATGATGTTTGCACGGCATATATACTGGCTGTGTTCCCTGTGGGCATTATACATGGTGTT
The DNA here is from genome assembly GCF_000004195.4 of Xenopus tropicalis. NCBI lineage: Eukaryota > Metazoa > Chordata > Amphibia > Anura > Pipidae > Xenopus > Xenopus tropicalis. Next base: position 18,258,732 of record NC_030684.2, read on the forward strand.
AGCACTGCATATTTACACTGGCTGTGTTCCCTGTGGGCATTATACATAATGTTGGCGCTGCATATATACTGGCTGTGTGCCCTGTGGGCATTATACATGATGTTGGCACTGCATATATACAGGCTGTGTGCCCTGTGGGCATTATACATGATGTTGGTGCTGCATATATACTGGCTGTGTGCCCTGTGGGCATTATACATAATGTTGGCGCTGCATATATACAGGCTGTGTGCCCTGTGGGCATTATACATGATGTTGGCACTGCATATATACAGGCTGTGTGCCCTGTGGGCATTATACATGATGTTGGCGCTGCATATATACTGGCTGTGTGCCCTGTGGGCATTATACATGATGTTGGCACTGCATATATACAGGCTGTGTGCCCTGTGGGCATTATACATGATGTTGGTGCTGCATATATACTGGCTGTGTGCCCTGTGGGCATTATACATGATGTTGGCACTGCATATATGCTGGCTGTGTGCCCTGTGGGCATTATACATGATGTTGGTGCTGCATATATACTGGCTGTTCGTCCTGTGGGCATTATACATGAACTTGGCACTGCATATATACTGGCTGTGTTCCCTGTGGGCATTATACATGGTGTTGACGCTGCATATATTCTGGCTGTGTGCCCTGTGGGCATTTTACATGATGTTGGTGCTGCATATATACTGGCTGTGTGCCCTGTGGGCATTATACATGGTGTTGGCGCTGCATATATACAGGCTGTGTGCCCTGTGGGCATTATACATGAACTTGGCACTGCATATATACTGGCTGTGTTCCCTGTGGGTATTATACATGATGTTGGCACTGCATATATACTGGCTGTGTGCCCTGTGGGCATTGTACATGGTGTTGACGCTGCATATATTCTGGCTGTGTGCCCTGTGGGCATTTTACATGATGTTGGTGCTGCATATATACTGGCTGTGTGCCCTGTGGGCATTATACATGAACTTGGCACTGCATATATACTGGCTGTGTTCCCTGTGGGCATTATACATGATGTTGGCTCTGCATATATACTGGCTGTGTGCCCTGTGGGCATTGTACATGGTGTTGACGCTGCATATATTCTGGCTGTGTGCCCTGTGGGCATTTTACATGGTGTTAGCACTGCATATTTACACTGGCTGTGTTCCCTGTGGGTATTATACATGATGTTGGTGCTGCATATATACTGGCTGTGTGCCCTGTGGGCATTATACATAATGTTGGCACTGCATATATACTGGCTGTGTGCCCTGTGGGCATTATACATGATGTTGGCTCTGCATATTTACTGGCCGTGTGCCCTGTGGGCATTATACATGATGTTGGCACTGCATATATACTGGCTGTGTGCCCTGTGGGCATTATACATGATGTTGGCTCTGCATATTTACTGGCCGTGTGCCCTGTGGGCATTATACATGATGTTGGCACTGCATATATACAGGTTGTGTTCCCTGTGGGCATTATACATGATGTTGGCACTGCATATATACTGGCTGTGTGCCCTGTGGGCATTGTACATGGTGTTGACGCTGCATATATTCTGGCTGTGTGCCCTGTGGGCATTGTACATGGTGTTAGCACTGCATATTTACACTGGCTGTGTTCCCTGTGGGCATTATACATGATGTTGGTGCTGCATATATACTGGCTGTGGGCATTATACATGGTGTTGGTGCTGCATATATACAGGCTGTGTGCACTGTGGGCATTATACATGATGTTGGCACTGCATATATACTGGCTGTGTTCCCTGTTGGCATTATACATGATGTTGGTGCTGCATATATACAGGCTGTGTGCCCTGTGGGCATTAAATATGATGTTGGCACTGCATATATACTGGCTGTGTTCCCTGTGGGCATTATACATGATGTTGGTGCTGCATATATACTGGCTGTGTGCCCTGTGGGCATTATACATAATGTTGGCACTGTATATATACTGGCTGTTTGCCCTGTGGGCATTATACATGATGTTAGCACTGCATATACACTGGCTGTGTGCCCTGTCGGCATTATACATGATGTTGGCACTGCATATATACTGGCTGTGTGCCCTGTGGGCATTATACATGGTGTTAGCACTGCATATTTACACTGGCTGTGTGCCCTGTGGGCATTATACATGATGTTGGTGCTGCATATATATTGGCTGTGTGCCCTGTGGGCATTATACATGATGTTGGTGCTGCATATATACTGGCTGTGTGCCCTGTGGGCATTATACATGGTGTTAGCACTGCATATTTACACTGGCTGTGTTCCCTGTGGGCATTATACATAGTAACATAGTAACATAGTAAGTTGGGTTGAAAAAAGACATACGTCCATCAAGTTCAACCATAATGCCTATATATAACCTTCCTAACTACTAGTTGATCCAGAGGAAGGCAAAAAACCCCATCTGAAGCCTCTCTAATTTGCCGCAGAGGGGAAAAAATTACTTCCTGACTCCAAGATGGCAATCGGACCAGTCCCTTTATCAACTTGTACTAAGAGCTATCTCCCATAACCCTGTATTCCCTCACTTGCTAAGAATCCATCCAGCCCCTTCTTAAAGTTATATAATGTATCAGCCAGCACGAAAAATCCTTTCCGAATGTTTAAATGGAACCTCCCTTCTTCTAAACGAAGTGGGTGCCCTCGTGTCCGTTGGAAGGACCTACTGGTAAATAAAACATTAGAAAGGTTATTATATGATCCCTTTATATATTTATACATAGTTATCATGTCACCTCTTAAGCGCCTCTTCTCCAGTGTAAACAGACCCAACTTGGCCAGTCTTTCTTCATAACTGAGACTTTCCATACCCTTTACCAGCTTAGTTGCCCTTCTCTGGACCCTCTCTAACTCAATAATGTCCCGTTTGAGCACTGGAGACCAAAACTGAACAGCATATTCTAGATGGGGCCTTACCAGCGCTCTGTAAAGGGGAAGAATAACCCCCTCCTCCCGTGAATCTATACCCCTTTTAATACAGCTCAATACCTTGTTTGCCCTTGCAGCTGCTGCCTGGCATTGCTTGCTACAGCCAAGTTTATTATCTACAAGGACTCCAAGGTCCTTCTCCATTATGGATTTGCCTAGTGCAGTCCCATTAAGGGTATACGGGGCTTGCATATTTTTATATCCCAGGTGCATGACCTTACATTTATACACATTAAATCTCATCTGCCACTTAGCTGCCCAGATTGCCAGTTGGTCAAGATCCTGCTGCAGGGATGTCACATCCTGGATAGAATTGACTGGTCTGCAGAGTTTTGTGTCATCTGCAAACACTGATAAATTACTCATAATACCCTCCCCTAAGTCATTTATGAACAAATTAAACAAAAGTGGACCCAGTTGACGCTGCATATATGCTGGCTGTGTGCCCTGTGGGCATTATACATGAAGTTGGTGCTGCATATATACTGGCTTTGTGCCCTGTGGGCATTATACATGATGTTGGCACTGCATATATACTGGCTGTGTGCCCTGTGGGCATTATACATGATGTTGGCACTGCATATATACTGGCTGTGTGCCCTGTGGGCATTATACATGATCTTGGCACTGCATACATACTGGCTGTGTGCCCTGTGGGCATTATACATGATCTTGGCACTGCATATATACTGGCTGTGTGCCCTGTGGGCATTATACATGATGTTGGCGCTGCATATATACTGGCTGTGTTCCCTGTGGGCATTATACATGATGTTGGTGCTGCATATATACTGGCTGTGTGCCCTGTGGGCATTATACATGATGTTGGCACTGCATATATACTGGCTGTGTGCCCTGTGGGCATTATACATGGTGTTAGCACTGCATATTTACACTGGCTGTGTTCCCTGTGGGCATTATACATAATGTTGGCGCAGCATATATACAGGTTGTGTGCCCTGTGGGCATTATACATGATGTTGGCACTGCATATATACTGGCTGTGTGCCCTGTGGGCATTATACATGATGTTGGTGCTGCATATATACTGGCTGTGTGCCCTGTGGGCATTATACATAATGTTGGTGCTTAATATATACTGGCTGTGTTCCCTGTGGGCATTATACATGATGTTGGTTCTGCATGTTTACTGGCTGTGTTCCCTTTGGGCATTATACATGATGTTGGCACTGCATATATACTGGCTGTGTGCCCTGTGGGCATTATACATGGTGTTAGCACTGCATATTTACACTGGCTGTGTTCCCTGTGGGCATTATACATAATGTTGGTGCTGCATATATACAGGCTGTGTGCCCTGTGGGCATTATAGATAATGTTGGCGCTGCATATATACAGGCTGTGTGCCCTGTGGGCATTATACATGATGTTGGCACTGCATATATACTGGCTGTGTTCCCTGTGGGCATTATACATTATGTTGGCACTGCATATATACTGGCTGTGTGCCCTGTGGGCATTATACATGATGTTGGTGCTGCATATACACTGGCTGTTTGCCCTGTGGGCATTATACATGATGTTGGCACTGCATATATACTGGCTGTGTTCCCTGTGGGCATTATACATGATGTTGGCACTGCATATATGCTGGCTGTGTGCCCTGTGGGTATTATACATGATGTTGGTGCTGCATATATACTGGCTGTTCATCCTGTGGGCATTATACATGATGTTTGTGCTATATACTGGCTGTGTTCCCTGTGGGCATTATACATGGTGTTGGCGCTGCATATATACTGTCTGTGTGCCCTGTGGGCATTATACATTATGTTGGCACTGCATATATACTGGCTGTGTGCCCTGTGGGCATTATACATGATGTTGGCACTGCATATATACTGGCTGTGTGCCCTGTGGGCATTATACATGATGTTTGCTCTGCATATATACAGGCTGTGTGCCTTGTGGGCATTATACATGGTGTTGGCACTGCATATATACTGGCTGTGTGCCCTGTGGGCATTATACATGATGTTGGCACTGCATATATACAGGCTGTGTGCCCTGTGGGCATTATATATGATGTTGGCACTGCATATATACTGGCTGTGTGACCTGTGGGCATTATACATGATGTTGGCGCTTTATATATAATTTCTATGCGCCCTGTGGGTATTATACATGATATTGGCACTGCATATATACTGACTATGCGCCCTGTGGGCATTACATATAAGGCTGGCATTGCATTTATACTGTTTAAGTTTTCTGTTCTGTGAGGTTTAAATATTACGTTGACACGGTATTTCCAATTTTATAGCTTTGTGGGCATAATTCATCATGTCGGAGCAGCATATTATATTCGCAATTGTTCTGTGGGTATGAAATATGATGCTGGTATTTTTTCCTGTTAGTTTCCCTTGTGTGTGTGGGTGGTTACATAGGGGCTCTGTGTATATGGGGGAAATGGGTTGTTTTACAGGCTTCATATCCTCACACCCCCAACAAGCGCTAGTGTTGACATCAGTTTAATTTTTACTTTGACAGCCCTGTTTTCAGAAGCGCTATCCAGGTAAACATTGCCTGTTTGGATTTCCAAATGCCCCCTGATAGCACAGACCTGCCCCAAAATATCACCGGCCACTCCCTGATGTCACTGGCCCACCCCCTTGAAATGTCTGTGGTACATAAACATTCTAGTTTGCTGTCGGAGAGGGGACACTGGGGTACATAAACATTCTAGTTTGCTGTCGGAGAGGGGACACTGGGGTACATAAATGTTCTAGTTTGCTGTCAGAGAGAGGACACTGGGGTACATAAACGTTCTAGTTTGCTGTCGGAGAGGGGACACTGGGGTACATAAATGTTCTAGTTTGCTGTCAGAGAGAGGACACTGGGGTACATAAACGTTCTAGTTTGCTGTCGGAGAGGGGACACTGGGGTACATAAACATACTAGTTTGCTGTCGGAGAGGGGACACCTGGGTACATAAACATTCTAGTTTGCTGTCGGAGAGGGGACACTGGGGTACATAAACATTCTAGTTTGCTGTCAGAGGGGGCACTGGGGAACATAAACATTCTAGTTTGCTGTCGGAGAGGGGACACTGGGGTACATAAACATTCTAGTTTGCTGTCGGAGAGGGGACACTGGGGTACATAAACATTCTAGTTTGCTGTCGGAGAGGGGACACTGGGGTACATAAACATTCTAGTTTGCTGTCAGAGAGAGGACACTGGGGTACATAAACGTTCTAGTTTGCTGTCAGAGAGAGGACACTGGGGTACATAAATGTTCTAGTTTGCTGTCAGAGAGAGGACACTGGGGTACATAAATGTTCTAGTTTGCTGTCGGAGAGGGGACACCTGGGTACATAAACATTCTAGTTTGCTGTCGGAGAGGGGACACCTGGGTACATAAACATTCTAGCTTGGTGTCAGAGGGGGCACTGGGGAACATAAACATTCTAGTTTGCTGTCGGAGGGGACACTGGGGTACATAAACATTCTAGTTTGCCGTCGGAGAAGGGACACGGGTACATAAACATTCTAGTTTGCCGTCGGAGAGGGGACAATGGGGTACATAAACATTCTAGTTTGCTGTCGGAGAGGGGACACTGGGTACATAAACATTCTAGTTTGCTGTCGGAGAGGGGACACTGGGGTACATAAACATTCTAGTTTGCTGTCGGAGAGGGGACACTGGGGTACATAAACATTCTAGTTTGCTGTCGGAGAGGGGACACTGGGGTACATAAACATTCTAGTTTGCTGTTGGAGAGGGGACATTGGGATACATAAACATTCTAGTTTGCTGTCGGAGAGGGGACACTGGGGAACATAAACGTTCTAGTTTGCTTTCGGAGGGGGTTCAGCTGCTCTGATTACTTACCATGGCTTTGTTATAATTTGACTGGGGAAACAATTTCTTTTAAGGATCGGATTGGTTTATTGGCCTAGACCCGACCCTTCCTGGTGCTCCCCCTGTCCGACTGTTCCTCCCCGACGCATTAAACTTACACAAGCTCAAGGGAGGACGTCTGGTGGGGGACCCTGTGGGGGGGATTAGGGGACACGCACCTGCAGGGCCCCCGGTCTGCCCTGCCCCCACAGTCCGCTAAAGTGATCTCAGGGGCAATATCTATGCACTAACTTACTTTTGGGGTCTCTGATGCCAATTGTGCATAGGATCACCGATGTATCTGGCATTTAAACTGTTCAGTGGGCCCTTGGCTTTCATATTTAGGGAGTGTTTTCTTGGTACCTAATGTTATGTGGGAGATATGATGCTTGAAAGTGGAAACTTTGAGACAATGTTTTAGAATTTTCATTTTTTTTTTTGAAACTGGTAAAACTTTAGGAGTAGAAACACATGGTTACCCATTCGGATTTGGCAGAATGTGTACTGTTCAACAATATATGGTTTCCTGGGGTATTGGCACGTTTGGGAGACATGAGGCTTTACAAATCAGTTTGTATTTCAAGCTCTAAATCTTGTTCTAAAATTTCTACGATCTGCTTTATGGTGTATCTGAACCCACATCTGACACATGGAGTGGATTTCGGCAGGAACACAGATACTGACTGAGCCAAAATCTGCACAGACGCGCCATGAAGCAGATAGAAGTGGAGGGGTGGTTTCTCAGCCTGCGCTTATACACAAGCCAGGAAAGCGCCTTGTGTGGCAGGAACCCTAAACACCATTATGGGGACCTGAGGCTTTTGCCCTGTTTGAGGGAGAAAAATAGGGGGGGACATGGCAAATGCCCAACTGGAGAGCAGTAATGACAGCAGTAAGTGCTGATTCTGTGCCCCTGTCTCCTGATAACATTGCAGCTCTCTCTCTGCCAGGCACCAGCCCCCCCCCCCCCATACTTTTTACTTTGTATCTTTTCTGAGCCCCACCCTGGTCACATGATGCTGTGTGTGTGAGACATTATCCTACAAAATGGTGCTGCTTCCAGGAGGGTGAGATGCTAATTCTGCTTCTTTCTGTGTGTGGTGTGTGACTGAGTGTGAGTGTGAGTGAGCATGATTGTGCAGTGAGTGGGGAGGGCATGGCTACCTGCTCTGTGGCTGCTGCACTGAGGGAACCCACCAAATCACAGTTCCCTTTGGGGGAAAGAGTGGGCCGTTGGGCAGCAGGGACCTTCCTGTTCCTTCAGCCTTTGCCCCCCCTGCAATTCTCTGCATCATGGCGGCCCTCCTCTGGTTTCAGCAGCCCTCCTGCCTCTCCAGCCTGTATACAAGTTAGTGACACACACGTATACATATATTTCTGGGGGGTCGAGGGGGTCGCACACTTACAGCACTTGTACATACACACACTGTGCAATTTGCCACATGCACACACTTTTACTATTGTTTAGCTTTTATTTATTTTACTATTGTGTGGTTATTTTGCCTTCAAAAACTGCCCTAATACTAATGCAGTATCTTTTGTATTTCATGTCAATTGGATTTTTAGCGTTATTCAGTTTTTAGCCATTTTATTGCATTTTCAGCTCTGCATATTTGTTGCCTGTAAAACCGAATTGGGGAAACAAGTGAAACTTGGGTTCTGGCTGCTGCTCTCCTTGGGTTGGTTTTATTGCATTCTACCATGTTGTTTACCCCTTTGTATTTCCCTGAATATGTACAGGTACTTTCCCAACATATGTGGCTTTCTGGGGTAAACAGATTTGTGTCTCTTTATCCACATGAATGAGTGTATTTTGGTGTAGTTGTGTTGTGTTAACTAAACCCGCGCCAATATTTAGATAATTCCTCAATAAAAAAGTGTAAATGATGTGGCAGTGATAAACTTATATAATGTCTTCAGCAATGGACAGTCTGTGGGCTACATTGGACGTGCGTTCACAGAGAATTTGAAAATCCTGACGCTGAAACGATGAGTCCACTTTAACAGTTTCAAGTTGGGCGGTCATTGATGGGTAAATAGAGAATCTCCGAGTTTAGGATCAGGTATTGTTTTAGTCGCGATGCTTTGCACTTAGTCCAAGGAGGGTGAATAGTCTTCTTGGTCTGCGGCCTGGTCAGCGCTTTGGGAAATGTTTGGGTTCCTGTTAGTATGGTTTTCATTTATATTTACTATGTTTTATTTGCCATCTTGGCCACACCCCTGCTGGCATTCATATTTACTATGTTTTATTTGCCATCTTGGCCACACCCCCACTGGCATTTATATTTGCTATGTTTTATTTGCCATCTTGGTCACACCCCTGCTGGCATTCATATTTACTATGTTTTATTTGCCATCTTGGCCACACCCCCACTGGCATTTATATTTACTATGTTTTATTTGCCATCTTGGCCACACCCCCACTGGCATTTATATTTACTATGTTTTATTTGCCATCTTGGTCACATCCCTGCTGGCATTCATATTTACTGTGTTTTATTTTCCATCTTGACCACACCCCCGCTGGCATTTATATTTACTATGTTTTATTTTCCATCTTGGCCACACCCCCGCTGGCATTTATATTGACTATGTTTTATTTGCCATCTTGGCCACACCCCCGCTGGCATTTATATTGACTATGTTTTATTTGCCATCTTGACCACAACCCCACTGGCATTCATATTTAGGATGTTTTTATCTTGGTACCAAATGACCTGTAGGAGATAGGATCCTGTAAACTGGAAGCTTTGAGGTGTTTTTTAACTAATTTCATATTTATAAAAACCAATAACTGTAGAAAAGCTTTACAGTCTGGTAGTTTGGAGTAGAAAGACATATTTGCCCATTTCGGATTTTCCAAAATAGTTTTTTTTTTCCAAAAATATATGGTTTCCTGGGGTAATCCTACTGTGAGTAGAGTCTGGCCTTGCTGTGTAAAGTATTTCAGGCACAATCTGTTAGTGTACTGCTGGGTGTTTTTGACACATACCCAGGGCCGGAACCAGGGGTAGGCAGAAGTGGTACCTGCCTAGGGTGCAACTATGTGTGTGTGTGTGTGGGGGGTGCTAAGCAGGTACCTCTGCCTACCCCCTTCTTGCTGCTGCGCTTCCCACCCCATGACATCAATACGTGTGCACTCACTCTCAAAAATGTGCCCAGTACTTAGGCCCATTCCAAGAGTAATTATGTCATCTAATTACATAAAGTCCCCCACCCCCCCTCAGTGCCGCTGAAGACAGGAATGAAGAATGTATTCATGGGGAGTACGCTGGTCTCTGTGCTCCCCCAACTTTTTTTGCACTGCATTCAGTTAACGTTATCTTCTAGTATGTTATAGAATGGCCTATTCTAAGCAACTTTCCAATTGGTCTTAATTATTCATTTTTTTCTAGTCTATTTGTCTTTTTCTTCTTCCAACTCTTTGCAGCTTTCAAATGGGGGTCACGTACCCCAGCGTCCAACAACTGGTTGCTCTGTGAAGCTGAAGTTTTATTGTTATTGTTACGTTTCCTAACTTCTTTTTCTATTCGGGTCCTCTCCTATTCATATTCCAGCCTCTCATTCAAACTACTCACTGGTTGCTAAGGTCATTTAGTTCTAGTAACTTGCCCAAGTCTTCAAACCCCTGCCCTATTCTCCTTATTACTGACCCACAAGTCCTACATTGAAGTTGTTTTCTGAAATTTTATTTCTTTAAAGCACTGACTTCTTATCATGGAAACAAAAGAAAATGAGAGAAACCACCGAGACCAACAATGACTTGGAAGGAGCTACAGAGCCCAGTATTTGGCAACTGAGTAAAAGTGCATCAGGCAGCCGTATCAAGCTCTGTGTATGGCACTGAGGGGCGCTCGCGCCATCTGAATAAACAACTGCCTGCAGCAAATGTGCCGAAATCAGAATGGGGCAAAATCTTTCCCAAGCAGTGAGCCTAGCTGGTACATATTTACATCAACCGCTTCTCTTACTGCGGCGGCTCTATACAATAGAGTGTTGGCACTGAATGCACAGAGGTGGGTGGGTATTGAGACGGCCAATTCATTGCAATAGATTTTATTCTCAGTGAAACAATTTAGGCCGAAGGTACACGGTGCGTTTGCTCTTAGTCTGCGTTTTTTCTGCAGGGTGAGAATCCCTTCCGTATTTCTGCACCTCAGTAAAACTGCATCTGCCCAAAAACTCCTGCTTTGGTGTTTTCAGGCCGATCCCTGCTCGGGGAAGGAGGATTCTGTACTTCTCAATGCAGTTTTACAGAGGTGCGTAAGGGTGTGGATCCGCTTTCTTAGCCTGCAAAAAAAAACAGAGCAGTGGAGCAAACACTCCATGTTCCCTCACTTTAACTGCATTTCTGCCCGCTGATCTCACTGGGCGAGCAAAAAATGTGCTGTTTTTTTGTTCCCTTTTTTTTATCCTTGTTACCTAATGACATATGGGAGACAGGGTGCTGTAAAATGTAAGTTTTGAGTTGTAAGATATAACTACCCATAAGTGCCCATTTTGGTAAATGTATATTTTGTCATTTTGCGCCACATAAAATACAGTAAATGTATTGATTTTGCAGTAGCTGTAGTGCCCTGCGGGACAACTTGTATGCACTATTGTGATGCTATAGGCCAGATACTTTGGCAATCCTATGCATATGGGCGTCAGCGGCCCATTTCTTGCTGGTATTATTTTTTCTATCTCCCCCTATGTTAGTGCCTAACACCTCTCTTCTTGCCTTTGGCCTCTTAAGCTCTCACATTTTATTTTTGCAGGCCCATTTTTACCAGCCCCGTGTAGCTTGTGCCCAATTCGCAGCTATTCAGGAGAGCCCAGTACACACAACCAAAATCCCCAAACTGAAACCTGGAGGGAGCGAGTGTAAATACGCAGGGACATCAGCACAGCGTTACCCAATGAGATGTATCCCCCTGCCCAACGGCTGCACAACTCTGCTGATATTAAAGCTTTTTGTACCTTCCGATTTAGTTGGTGCTGCAATTCATACAGTTCTGCCTACGCCGCGCAACTCCTGTACAATGTCACAACACGCTACGCAGACAAAGCTGTACATGGCAGGGCAGTGCAATTGGACATTGTGCAGGAGGTGTGTGGCCGAGGCGCTACTGTATGAGGGTACAAAAAGCTTTGATGTTACCAGAATTACAGGCGCAGCCATTGGACAGGGGGATAATATTAAATGTGTAATGCTGTGATGTTATGCCCACATGAATTTAAATTCGCTCCCTCGTGGTTTCCGCTCCTGTGCCGAGGCCCCCAGACCCTGCTCCTGTGTTGTTTTGCTCTAGAACTTGATGAGAACAGAAGATTTTATGACCCACGAAAGTTAACTTAAAGATGGACTAGCTTTTGTTCTGCTTTGAAGGTGAACTTACCCTTTACATTACATTGTGCTGTATTATTACTTAGCCACAGCAATTGGTTCAGGTGCCGAGGGTCCGGCTGTCCTGGGCCTGCGCCGATCCCTGCAGAGAAATGTTCTGCCCTTTAGTTCTGCCGCCAGATTTAACAGAAAGTTATTTAATTCCCCATATAGGCACCTGAGAGTCTTCCCTTAGCGCTTTTCCTGGCAGGCACGTATTCTGACCACTAAACACGCTGGGAAATAATTCATTTTGTTATTTCATTGATTTGCCCAATTGTCTTTCATTTTTGTGATTTTATTGCAGTTTTACACTTGCAGTGTTGTTCATTGCATTTCTTTTTGGTATTTGGTATTGGCACGTTCAGGAGACATGGGACTTTCCAAATCAGTTGTATTTTTGTGCATATGGATTTCTCGCCTGCCAACCCAGCTTTTGCACACAGAGCCCCTGTCAGCGTATTATGTGCCGTAACCCCCCTAACACGGCAAAGCCATGCTAAAAACAGATCAGGAACACTAATAAAGGGATAAAACAAAAATTGTGCAAATCAGTGAAACAACAAAATAAGTCACATGACAGCGTAATTAGTATGAGTCAGAGTATTTGAATATCTGAATTGTGTGCTGTATGTGTGTGTAAATGTGGGTAAGTGTGTGTAAGTGTCCTGTCCTGAAGCGTGCCTGGTCCTCGGTGCTACAGTCCTAGTCCTCCATGTGCAGGAAGTCAGTGGGCCGGCGCTGGGGGGGAAGAAGGAAGCGGAACCAAGCAGCAGACACGATGCGATCGTGCGACGATCACGTCACAGAGCCGACATGACAGCCCGCCTGGCTCGTTGCCCAGGGAGCTGTCATCGCTAGAAACCCTCTGCAGCGCCTCTCCAGAAAGAATCTTTATCTGCCAAACAACAGTAAAAGGGTTAAATGTTTTTTTTGAGTGAGAAAAAATAAGTTGCCACAACAAAAAAGTTGTGCTGCAGGAAAAAGAGTTGCCTGCGTAAAAATACATCACGTCTGCATGTCAAGAATTACCGGTTTGCTAATTTTTGGTGAAACAGGACATATTCGCTCATCACTAGTTGGCACCTCATTTCTACTACTAAAAGGATTCCGACTTGATAGGTATGGGGTACTTTATTTCTGAATTACACTTTCACATTGCAAATAATTCACTCTACCATTTCCATTTTTATTCTTGGACCAACTAATATATATTTTTTTTAGTTGTAATATTGGTGTGTAGGCACCAATAGGCAAAAGGGCCCAAGTCTCATAAGAGCTATAGGGGTTTCTCCTGCTTGGGTGCTATTCTCCTGCCTACCACAAGGTGGGGCTACTCAGAACATTTGGCAAAAAAAGATTTCTGACCCCTTTCTGAACTCTATCATGCTGAGATCTTCAGGTACAACATAAGGCAGCCTACAGGAGACCTGCTTTTTGGAAGGGGTAAGGGGTCTGGGGTTTCAGAGATCATTGTATTTAATGGGTTTGACTCTATGGTTCTCACTGCTTCTCACTGTGTGTATAATTAGTGTATTTTGTGTGGTGTTAACAAAGTGTCCATTTCCCAGTCTTTCAGGCATTTCTGGAGTTAATGGACTGCTTATTCCCCATCTTCCAAGGATCGTACCAGCATGTGAGAAGTTAATGGACTATTTATTTCCCATTTTCCAACAACATTTTGGCATGTGCAGAGTTGGTGGAATTCTTATTGTCCATTTTCTGAGGATCTTTCCAGCATGTGTGGAGTTAATGGAATGTTTATTCTCCTTTTTCCAAGGATCGTACCAGCATGTGTGGAGTTAATGGAGCGGTACATCAGGGTAGGGGCCCATTTCTGGCCAGACTATACAGGTGGGGGCACATACCATGAGCAGGAGAGAAGGAGGATCAGAGAGGAGCTGCAGGGGGTGAGTATGGAGAGAAATCCCTCTATATTAACCCTTAGCAGTGTGTTTGCTCCCTGCTGTCTCTCTTCAGCCTCCTCTGCCTCTGCCCCCTACCAACTCCCTGGTAAGGATGATGGCACACTAGGAGATTAGTCGCCCACATCTGCGCTACCGCCGGCGACTGCTCTCCTGAAAATGCTTTCCCACTGGCAATAATGTAAATCACTGGGGGGAAACGTACACGCGATCCCCCGCGAGGCAACTTAGGAAAGCGGAAGCGTATTGTAGTTTTCCCCACTGGCGATTTCCATTATTGCCGTGAGAAGGGAACTAGGGACGTTTCTTCACCCGCGGTATCTCAGTTTATCATGGGTAAGAAAACGCCCTGTGTGGCGGTGCCCTAACCCATTAATAGTTTATCATTTCCTGCTACACATTTACAAAGCCTCCTTTTCCTCTGCCCCCAGACATGGCACTATTAACCTTTTGATACCAATTTCTCTCTCAATCCCCACTGCCCACCCTTTAAACTCCCTGTTTCCCTTATGCATGATGTTGGCACTGCATATATACTTGCTGTGTTGCCCCTGTGGGCATTATACATGATGTTGGCACTGCATATATACTGGCTGTGTGCATTGTGGGCATTATACATGATGTTGGCGCTGCATATATACTGGCTATGTGCCCTGTGGGCATTATACATGGTGTTGGCACTGCATATATACTGTCTGTGTGCCCGGTGGGCATTATACATGATGTTGGCACTGCATATATACTGTCTGTGTTCCCTGTAGGCATTAAACATGATGTTGGCACTGCATATATACTGGCTATGTGCCCTGTGGGCATTATACATGGTGTTGGCGCTGCATATGTACTGTCTGTGTGCCCTGTGGGCATTATACATGGTGTTGGCGCTGCATATATACTTTCTGTGTGCCTTGTGGGCATTATACATGTTGTTGGCACTGCATATATACTGGCTGTGTGCCCTGTGGGCATTATACATGGTGTTGGCACTGCATATATACTGTCTTTGTGCCCTGTAGGCATTACACATGATGTTGGCACTGCATATATACTGGCTATGTGCACTGTGGGCATTATACATGATGTCCACAGGGCATGTGTATCCCACAGGTACAGAGTGTAACTGTGGGATAGTGAGTATAGTAAGGCAAGATGGTATCAGGGGTACAGAGTTTAACTGTGGGATAGTGAGTATAGTAAGGCAAGATGGTATCAGGGGTACTGAATGTAACTGTGGGATAGTGAGTATAGTAAGGCAAGATGGTATCAGGGGTACAGAGTAACTGTGGGATAGTGAGTATAGTAAGGCAAGATGGTATCAGGGGTACAGAGTGTAACTGTGGATAGTGAGTATAGTAAGGCAAGATGGTATCAGGGGTACAGAGTGTAACTGTGGGATAGTGAGTATAGTAAGGCAAGATGGTATCAGGGGTACAGAGTGTAACTGTGGGATAGTGAGTATAGTAAGGCAAGATGGTATCAGGGGTACAGAGTGTAACTGTGGGATAGTGAGTATAGTAAGGCAAGATGGTATCAGGGGTACAGAGTGTAACTGTGGGATAGTGAGTATAGTAAGGCAAGATGGTATCAGGGGTACAGAGTGTAACTGTGGGATAGTGAGTATAGTAAGGCAAGATGGTATCAGGGGTACAGAGTGTAACTGGATAGTGAGTATAGTAAGGCAAGATGGTATCAGGGTACAGAGTGTAACTGTGGATAGTGAGTATAGTAAGGCAAGATGGTATCAGGGTACAGAGTGTAACTGTGGGATAGTGAGTATAGTAAGGCAAGATGGTATCAGGGGTACAGAGTGTAACTGTGGGATAGTGAGTATAGTAAGGCAAGATGGTATCAGGGGTATAGAGTGTAACTGGGATAGTGAGTATAGTAAGGCAAGATGGTATCAGGGGTACAGAGTGTAAGTGTGGGATAGTGAGTATAGTAAGGCAAGATGGTATCAGGGTACAGAGTGTAACTGTGGGATAGTGAGTATAGTAAGGCAAGATGGTATCAGGGGTACAGAGTGTAACTGTGGGATAGTGAGTATAGTAAGGCAAGATGGTATCAGGGGTACAGAGTGTAACTGTGGGATAGTGAGTATAGTAAGGCAAGATGGTATCAGGGTACAGAGTGTAACTGTGGGATAGTGAGTATAGTAAGGCAAGATGGTATCAGGGTACAGAGTGTAACTGGGATAGTGAGTATAGTAAGGTATCAGGGGTATAGAGTGTAACTGGGATAGTGAGTATAGTAAGGCAAGATGGTATCAGGGTACAGAGTGTAACTGTGGGATAGTGAGTATAGTAAGGCAAGATGGTATCAGGGGTACAGAGTGTAACTGTGGGATAGTGAGTATAGTAAGGCAAGATGGTATCAGGGGTACAGAGTGTAACTGGGATAGTGAGTATAGTAAGGCAAGATGGTATCAGGGGTACAGAGTGTAACTGTGGGATAGTGAGTATAGTAAGGCAAGATGGTATCAGGGGTACAGAGTGTAAGTGTGGGATAGTGAGTATAGTAAGGCAAGATGGTATCAGGGGTACAGAGTGTAACTGTGGGATAGTGAGTATAGTAAGGCAAGATGGTATCAGGGGTACAGAGTGTAACTGGGATAGTGAGTATAGTAAGGCAAGATGGTATCAGGGGTACAGAGTGTAACTGTGGGATAGTGAGTATAGTAAGGCAAGATGGTATCAGGGGTACAGAGTGTAACTGTGGGATAGTGAGTATAGTAAGGCAAGATGGTATCAGGGTACAGAGTGTAACTGTGGGATAGTGAGTATAGTAAGGCAAGATGGTATCAGGGGTACAGAGTGTAACTGTGGGATAGTGAGTATAGTAAGGCAAGATGGTATCAGGGGTACAGAGTGTAACTGTGGGATAGTGAGTATAGTAAGGCAAGATGGTATCAGGGGTACAGAGTGTAACTGTGGGATAGTGAGTATAGTAAGGCAAGATGGTATCAGGGGTACAGAGTGTAACTGTGGGATAGTGAGTATAGTAAGGCAAGATGGTATCAGGGTACAGAGTGTAACTGTGGGATAGTGAGTATAGTAAGGCAAGATGGTATCAGGGGTACAGAGTGTAACTGTGGATAGTGAGTATAGTAAGGCAAGATGGTATCAGGGGTACAGAGTGTAACTGTGGGATAGTGAGTATAGTAAGGCAAGATGGTATCAGGGGTACATAGTGAGTATAGTAAGGCAAGATGGTATCAGGGTACAGAGTGTAACTGTGGGATAGTGAGTATAGTAAGGCAAGATGGTATCAGGGGTACAGAGTGTAACTGTGGATAGTGAGTATAGTAAGGCAAGATGGTATCAGGGGTACAGAGTGTAACTGTGGGATAGTGAGTATAGTAAGGCAAGATGGTATCAGGGGTACAGAGTGTAACTGGGATAGTGAGTATAGTAAGGCAAGATGGTATCAGGGGTACAGAGTGTAACTGTGGATAGTGAGTATAGTAAGGCAAGATGGTATCAGGGGTACAGAGTGTAACTGTGGGATAGTGAGTATAGTAAGGCAAGATGGTATCAGGGGTACAGAGTGTAACTGTGGATAGTGAGTATAGTAAGGCAAGATGGTATCAGGGGTACTGTGGGATAGTGAGTATAGTAAGGCAAGATGGTATCAGGGTACAGAGTGTAACTGTGGGATAGTGAGTATAGTAAGGCAAGATGGTATCAGGGGTACAGAGTGTAACTGTGGGATAGTGAGTATAGTTGTAATCCTAAGCACATTAGGCATTAAACTGTTCGGGGGCCCCGTGGCGCTGCCATTCATTTTTAAGGAGCAATGATGTAAAATGTAAGCTGTAACGTGATGTTTAGGTGCTGCTTCAAAACGCTAATTTACAGAAAGTTTTGCAACTTAGTAGTTTGGAGTTGAGAGACATGGTTACCCCGTTCAGATTCACCCTAACGTGTACTGTCCAAAAATACATGGCTTTCTTGGGTAAACTTGGGGATATTTTTGTAACTTTACTCTACATAAAATGCAGTAAGTGCATTGATTTTGCAGTAGCTAAAGTGACCTATGGGATAAATTGTATGCGCTATTGTGATGGAGTCTCTGTAGGCCGGACCCTTATGTAATGCTGTACATACCGGCACCAAACTGCCCAGTAGCGCCCTGGCATTCATATTTAGGGGATTCACACTGATAAAAGTAATAGTGACACGTTCCTATCAGCTATAAGTATTGGCTCCTGGTTCCAGTGGTACCGTACCCTGTAGGGGCACAGCACTTCCCTTTAGCCCGGCACGTTAGCGGGACTTGCACCTCAGTTTGAGCGCATACCTGCTTTCTCCAGATGGTGGCGCCATTGGGCCGAAGTTGTGTCTCCGGCTCATGTGGAATTGTAGGGGGGTAAAAATGCGGTGTTTGAGCTAAAATACAACATGGTTACGTAAAATAGCCTAAAATGGCACATTGTATGCCGCACTTCCGCTTATAAATGACCCCTGCGGCATTCTTGGTTTCGCTTGTAGATTTGTTCCACTGTTATTAAGGGGGAAGTTGACCTTTAAATTAGCATTAAGTGTGATGTACACAGGGATATTCCAAAACAGTTTGCAGTTAGTCTTTATTTTCTAGCTTTCTTATTATTTAGCTTTTTGTTCAGCTGAGCGTCTTGGAGTTTCAACAGATAGCTAGTTGCTAGGTCCAGTTTTCCCTAGCAACCCAATTTTGGTTTGAACGAGAGAAAGGAAAATGAATAGGAGAGAAATATTAGTAGTACAGTAAAACCCTTAGTTCAGCTTCTCCACAGGGTACAATGGCGCTACCCAAATAAAGCTGTACATGGGGTGGGTACACAGGTTGGTAACATCTTGCCCTACTGACGCCATCTTGTTCTGCTGAACCTATGTTACCTTCCGCTGCTGCTGTGCAGGAACCTTCTGTGCTTGGGGGAACTCGCATGAATGGTCCTGCAGCTCCAGTGGCTTTGGTGCTACAACTCCCAGTACCCTGCATCCACCTTAAGGCAATGTTTTATATACATAGTACATAGTATTAATGGGAAGGAGCACACACAGAGCAGGTGAATGCTGCTTGCTTAGACTTTATTTTAGTGTTGCCAGGATGCTTGAAAAAGGTGCAGGTCTCCCCAAAACACGCCCCAAACTACAATATAGTATAATTAGAATGAAGCTGCTAGTTGTGTGCTCCATCTATGCTCGGCCCAGGGCACGGGCACTTGTTTGTCTGCTTGTACTGCCGTATATAAACTGCCCAATACCCAGATACCCATCTGTGAAAATCAGTTTTATTAATAATACAAATAATAAATTGTGTTTTTCATTGATTCTGAGGAAGGCAAAAAAAACCTCTGAGAAGCTTTGAGCCAATCTGCTTCATTAGAGGGAAAAATTCCTTCCTGACTCCTTAACGGCAATCGGATTTGCTCCCAGAATCAATGCCTTCACCCTGCTTGCCATAATCAAGGGAAGCAGGGTGAGGGAAACAAGGGAATATGGTAGCATACACACCATTCCATTGGGCCCCAGGCAGCCTGCAGACCCCGGCTCCTGCAGTCTGAGGGATGGATGGAAAGGGAATGCAGTTTTTACCAAGCACCTTAAGGTGCTCTTGTGTATGAACCATATTTTAGATGAAAGGGGGAGCACCGCTGGTGGAATTACGGTGGATGGGAGTGCAGGCACCGCTGGTGGAATTACGGTGGATGGGAGTGCAGGCACCGCTGGTGGAATTACGGTGGATGGGAGTGCAGGCACCGCTGGTGGAATTGCGGTTGATAGGAGAGAAGGTGGATCTGATCTGGGCGGATCTACCTTTTGCTTTAGTTCGTTGGAAAATGAAACTTCTGACGGAGCGGGGCCTGCCCTACAGTAAGAGGTGCACAAGAGAAGGTCGTTGTTCTCTCCAGTATCTGGTTCGAAGAAAGCTCAATGTCAGATCAGCCCTAGTTGGCCCAGGATGCGGTGATCTGTTTGGGCAGCCGGAGAGCTTCCACCCCAAAAAAAAATGTTATTTGGTAAATCCAAAATTATCGTAACTATGGATAGGAAACTATCTAAACTGTGGGATAGTGACTATAGTAAGGCAAGATGGGTATCGGAGGCCTCATTAGGAGGAATAGAGGAGAAAGGTGAAGTTAGGAGAGGCCAAGATGTGTATCGTTGTTGCTGGTAGGGGGTAGACGATTCATTTAAATGCTGGATGGATAGGGGCTCACGACTAAATGTGATGTGGCTGGATGCTTGGCGAGTATCGGATTGGTCTAGCGACGGGCTCTGGTGTCTGGGGGAGAAGAGGTGGGCGGCGAGTGATAATAGTATGACTGGGCGTACCTCACGTAAGCTGAGTATGCGTGCTATCGAGTATATAGGGGTCTCCTTTGTGGGGTGGGGGTGCGATGTGCGCGGAGCAGTTGTTGGCTTTGGATAGGAAAGTGTCGTGTGCGTAAAGATATATGGAGATGGCACACACTAATGCTGGATGCGGCAGCTATGGCGTACATCGGGGAACAGAAAGTTGGGGCCTTAACAGTATGAGAGATATGTGGCTACACACTAGCATTTGGCTGAGTGCTTGTGGTAAGCAGGGTGAGTTGAGGCGGTCTGTGGCTGTTGGTTGGTTTGTGGGGTCGGAGCAGAAAGGTGTGGGCGTAGAAATGAGTAATATAGTGGTACAGCTACAACACTAATGCTTATGCTGAACAGTGATACGGAGCAGAAATGGGGGCTAGAGATTAAAATATGTAATGGTTGGTTAGGCGGGACTTACACAACGTAAGCTTGGAGTGCTGGCACAGTACCGGGCAGAAAGTGGGGCAGAGAAAAAGGACTAGGTGCCATGTTGACTACATACTAAGCGAGGTTGGTGGTGGGGCTCGCTACTAGGTAGCAGCGGGGGCATGTGGAAAGTGGCTCACCAAGTAAATTTATCTATGGACACTATTAAGTGGGCATGATGCTGGCAACGATGTATACATGGGCATCGGGCCGAAGCGAAGAGTTGTGCCAAAAATAAACTGAATGGCTATGAGTCTAGGCTTGGTGGGTCTACAGCTTAAGGCGGGTGGGATGAGGTGCCGGCACAGGAATTAGGCGTAAGGCATGGTTGAAGAGCTAGGGTGCGTGAATATAATTGTCTACGAGGGAGGGCCTGAATTGGATGTGCTGGCAGCCAGGTTACACCCGGGACAGGAAAGGTGGCTGGCTGAGATATGAGAATAACTTGGCTATACACATATGCGTGGAATGAGTGCGGACAGGTAGACCATCGATCGGGATTGAGCTAAGAGCCGTGGCGGCACTCATTGTAAATGTATATTATGGCCTTACACCTCACTAAATATGGTGCGTGGGCAATGGGGGCCGTGAATGTGGGACTGGATGCTGGCACAGGTACTATCCGTATGGTTGGTTAGGTGGGTTTCTTTGGGGAGATGCCTGGGGATTGTGACCGAGGAAGTCTGGGGGCTAAATCAATAGTTTGAGTATTGGCGAGCCGCTACTAATTGCTTGGATGTATGGGTGCAATTGCACAGGGTAGTCAATCTGGATCGTACCAATGGGGTGCTTAAATAGAAGTTAGGATGTGTCAAGCACTGCAGGCTTAAATGCTGGGAGTTGCGGGCAGAGGGGTTACAGTATGGCGGTGGCATATAGAGCGTGGGCTTCATAACTAAATTAGTTGAT
This sequence comes from Xenopus tropicalis, assembly GCF_000004195.4. Classification (NCBI taxonomy): domain Eukaryota; kingdom Metazoa; phylum Chordata; class Amphibia; order Anura; family Pipidae; genus Xenopus; species Xenopus tropicalis. Next base: position 18,280,489 of record NC_030684.2, read on the forward strand.
AGTGGCGCTGGCGAGTCCACTAATTGTGTGGTCCGGATTCTGGACCGATTCGTATTGGGGGTGGAACATCGGGCTCAGAGATAGGATTGGGTCTTTATATGGATACGGTTTTTTGGCTGAGCACACTAATGTCGGCGGGAGTACGCTGGCACAGGTCACAGTGTGTGTGGATGTAAGTGCGGGCGGATAAGTGGGGCTATTAAATATGGTTACGGTTGTGTCCTACAGCATCTAAGTTGTCTTGGTGGGCTGAGGCTGCACTGGTAAGCGGGGCAGAAAGTGGGGCTAAATAAAAATTGGCTACACACTAATCAGCGTAATGGTCGGTTGGGCAGCGGGTTACCCAGTCGTAGTGTAATGATTAGTGGGGTGGCGAGATAAATTTGAGTGGCTACGCTAAGGCCTGCGTTGGTATAGGCGGCACATGGTTATAGGCATTTGATGATGGGTTATGGGGGGCAGAAGCGATAGAAGTTGGGGGCCAAGTAAAAATTAGCAACTGACACTGAGCGGAGGGTTTGTGTGATGCGCACAGTTGACATGTGGGCGGTTCGGATCGTGGTACGGAGCGTTTGCAGAGAGAGTGGGAGCAATAGTATACTAGTTTGTGCAGCACACTAAGTGCGTGGGAGCTGCCGGAGCACAGGTTACAGGGGAGAAAGTGTGGGTATATAAGATGGCTAAATAATATATGGCTACACACTATATGCTGGATGCTGGCACAGCGTACACGGGAGAAAGTGGGGGCTAAATAAATATATGGCTACACACTAATGCTGGATTCGGCACAGGTACACGGGCAGGAAAAGTGGGCTAAATAAATATATATGGCTACACACTAATGCTGGATGCTGGCACAGGTACACGGGGCAGAAAGTGGGCTAAATAAATATATGGCTACACACTAATGCTGGATGCTGGCACAGGTACACGGGCAGAAAGTGGGGCTAAATAAATATATGGCTACACACTAATGCTTGATGCGCACAGGTACACGGGGCAGAAAGTGGGGGCTAAATAAATAATATGGCTACACACTAATGCTTGTATGTGGCACAGTCACGGAGAAAGTGGGCTAAAATATATGGCTACAACTAATGCGGGCGGCACAGTACACGGAGAAAGTGGGGCTAAATAAATATATGGCCACACTAATGCTGATGCTGGCACAGGTACAACGGAGAAAGTGGGGGCTAATAAATATGCAGCTACACACTAATGCTGGTATCCGCAGTACACTGGGAGAATGTGGGGCAAATAAATATATGGCTACACACTAATGCTGGATGCCGGCACAGGTACACGGGGCACGAAAGTGGGGGCTAAATAAATATATGGCTACACACTAATGCTGGTACAGGTACAGGGGAGAAAGTGCGGGCTAAATAAATATATGGCTACACACTAATGCTGGTACAGGTAACAACGGGTAGAAAGTGGGGCTAAATAAAATATGACTGTATTGTGCGAACCCGCACCTGGAAGAGCCAAATTCAAGGGCTAAAGAGCCGCTCTGTGGCTCAAGACCCACAGTTTCCAACCATTGCCGCTATTATAAGTCCTTATTATATTGTCAGTTTTATCAAGGGCCATTTAGCCATCCAGTATATTTTGGGGGTGTGGGAGGAAAGCAGAGTTGCCCTGAGGAAACACACAGAGACAGGTCTGGATTGGGATTCAAAATAGAAACAGCCCCACAGCCCAATAATAGTGACAGTCTATGGCATCTACAGAAGCCCCTCTGGCATTTGCCAGAACCCACAGATTGCCAGTTTAGGAAGAAGAGAGATTATATAAACTTCTTGCAGTTATTGCCCAGGTTAAAATCAAACCCCCAGCACTACAAGGCAATATACTAACCGTTGAGCCACTAGTGATCAATATGGTATTGTAGTGGTTTTGGTGCATCCTTAGTTTTGTCACTGCACCCCATCTCCGGAAACTGCCAGAGTCAAAGCAAGTGGCGCATTTACATGAATATATAGTATATATACACACACATTTACGTAATGCGTTACTTTTATGAATGCTTGGGTGGGAAGGCATTGGAGCTTGACCTTGAAGTACCCGCTTGCTTGCTTGCCACAAATCACAAGACACATTTATTATTTTCCAAAATCCATAGCTGGTTATTATAATGAATCTATAATTGTTTGTCTTTGCAGTCCACATTCTTGCAACTCAGCGCTGTCTCTGGTCTTGCGAAGGTCCTTTTTGGCACGGCTCTTGGTACCGGTCGCCCTAGCCCTGGCTGCACACCAGCTAAAACGGCACACCAGCCAAGAAGCAGATTACAGCAGGCAATGGAGGCCTAAAGCTCGCGGGGTGCCTGGCTCTGTTTGCCGTTAGGCGTTCTTCCTCAGCTAAAAAAGGTGAGCGAATATTGCTGTGTTGCTGCCTGGGCAAATAAGATTCCTGACAAATCATATGACGCACGGAAATCTGTAGAGATTTGGGAACAAAATCCAGCACCAGGATTATCTGATCGGTGGGGAGTATTGATCATGTAAGCCATTTAGGCAAAGGATTATTCCAAGAAAGAGACATCTGGAGCAGTTTTAATGGGCATACAACGATGCTAATTACAGCTCAGATTGTATATCCCTTAGGTAATATTAGGAAGGCTCAGTGCTTTCTCAGATTGTGAGACTTCTTGCTAAATGGTACGGCTTCTCTTTCTGTTGCCCACATACATCTAGTAAATGTAGAATAAGAAGTCATAAGAAAACAAAAAGGTTAAATGCTGATGATACCATGTGTTGGGCACCTTCCATCAGGGCAGTATTTTCTAGGGATGCACCGAATCTAGGATTCAGTATTCAACCAAGATTCTGCCTTTTTCAGCAGATTAATCAGCCGAATCCACGTTCTGGACCAGATTCCAACGCTTTTAAACCACCACGTTTTGCACCAAATGCCGAATCGAAAAATCATGTAGCTTTACAGTAAGCCACGAAGAAATTTTTGAGATTTAACCTTCAAAACCCTAACTAATGCATGGATGGTTGATTGGGCCGAATCCTTTACGAAGGGAGAGATCCTTGGGAAGAAGGGGCTCAGGTTCCTACAGAGCTACTTGCTGCAAATGTAAGAGCGAGAGGGGAGATCCAACTGACAGCATGCAATAGGCTGTGTACACCCGTATCCCGGATGATGTGGGGCCAGTGAGTAGAAAGAAGTGGGAGTCTGTGAGCTCGAGCGCGTCAAGTGGTGGGGCCGGGCCAGATTGTAGACGAAACGAATGAGCCCTATACATTATGCGAGCTTCTTTTTTGATTTTGGTTGTGGGTTTGTAATGTACAAGACGGGTTGGTAGTGTATAGTGATATGTTTTACAACATAAGTAGGATGCACTCACAGAAGACGTCGGTGACTGCTGGCTGGTTGGGTGTTAGGCCTTTGTCAGGGGGATAGTGCTCGGATGACTCGGGGGTGTGTATAAGAGACAGTAAAGTAGGAGGGGCGATATAGAGGGGGGATGGGGTGAGTGGGGGTGTTGGCCACTCAGAGCGCCTTGCCGTTCATGCTTGGGCGGTCGTGGTCTCTTTTTGGGTTTTCCTGGTAACTCTATATTAGGTAGCGTGGGAATTTATTCCCTTGCATTTGTCCGTGGTAGAAGATGTTACGGGTGGACGGCGATGTTTGGTTCGTGCTCAGGTGGTCCGATAGTTTTAATCAATGATAGTCCAGTTTGTGTGGACATAGGGTAAGATTCCTTCCAGTTGGTAAGTATATCTCAGCGTCAGAGATGAGCATATTGCATCCGCGGAGGAGCTTTGTGCCTCTTCGTGGGCTTAATACCCATAGATGCTTGGTCGGATGACTGGTTGCCATATGTAGAGGCTGGCGGCGTTTCCACGGGGGGAATTATAGCGAGGAATTCATGTGAGCCAGCTAGGGCATATGATACTGGCTGGAGGTCGTGCCGTGGGGGCGAGGTATAAGGATAACAGGAGGTTACACTGGTCTATGGAGTTACTGGCTGGGGTGCCCTGCGGGTCAGTATACAGACGACATGGTTGCTAAGCGCATATGAGATCACGGTGGGGCGTGGTATGCGGCCTGGGCAGAGTTACGGGAATACATCATGTGTAGGGATGCGGCAGAGAAGAAGTAGGCGTGGACTGGCTTGCCCTGGTGGTCAAGATAACAAGTCTGGGATTGTGCGACTGGCAATATTCAGTATTGAGGGGGCGGTAGGACGAGGCTAGTGACTGCCTTGCCTGTGGCATTAACAGGCGCTGTGGTCACTGGCAGATGGAGTGTGCCCGCGCGGTCCCGGTGAGCTAATATGGGGGTGAGTGGGGCAGCTCTGAGGCGGCAGAGTAGTGGCTTGGGTCGATGAGGTGCCGCTTGAGTGGCAGGTATACTGAGTTTTGAGTGGCGACGGGAGCATCATAAGGACCGTAGGGGGATAGGCAGTGGAAGCGCGTGCTTGTGGTGGCCGGCGTGTTAGGGCTATATAGTGAGGCAGTGGCACGTGCGGTGAATATAGGGGCAGGTTGTGCCGCTGGTGGCGCATAGGATAACATGGAAGGTAGGGAGCGCCATAGCGAGATATAAGCATCCGAGTCGTGCTAGGCGAAGTGAGTAGGCTACCGGTTTGGGGCAGGTTATCATGAATGAGAGCCTCTGCTGAGACTATAACCGACTCGAGGGTGTAAGGGGCCCTGCTACAGGGCTATTGGAGGACGGATATATGAGTTGGAACGAGCTTGAATATTAAGCTTGGCGGTGTGCCCAGGGCCTTGGTCATTTGGTAAAAGGAAGTTTAAATTGATGCAGTCTTCGGCTAGATATATCATGCCATTGGATGGGCACGAATATCTCGGGGCAATGACCCTTAAGTGGGCATTTGATTTATCATGACTTGTTGGTCTCCTATCATAAATACTCTGCAAAATTGCCCGCTGGCTTGGGTATATTTACATGGATGTTGCCTGGGCTGCATGTATAAATGTCAGCTGATGCATTGTGCCGTTGGGTAGTTTAGACCAGTGCATGTATGTGGACACTGTCGAGTCCAAAATATGTGAGTGAACTGGGGGGCGAGATGTTTGTGAGCGCGTATGTATAACAGAGTTGGCCAGCTATTTTTTTTTCAGTCATGCCGATACGCTCTGGGTTTTTGGGGCCCTTGCGGTTGAGGGCCCGTATACGCTCTGTTGCTCTTCTGGCCCTGGGTGGGGACATTTCATTAAAAGGAGCCGATGTGTTGGGCATTGACGGTACTGGACATGAGTCGGCGGCTGGTGAGTTTGCTCCTGTGCAGTATGAAGATATGAGGGTTTGGGCACGGTGCCTGCCTTGTGGGGCAAGATATGGAACCTAGTTGTTGCATCACTGGGTGGGGCAGATGTATATAGATAGGTGCGATGTTGGTAGCCGCATGAGTCATAGTATGGTTTCCGTGGGTGGGGTTAGAATGGGTCGCTGTGGCCTGTGTGTGCCCTTGTGGGCATCTGAGATTACGCGATGTGGGGTTGGAGGGTGTTTTTGGCCACTCTTGTGGACAGACGTGTAGGTACTCGTGCTTGGGTCCTGGTGGTCGGATTTAGAGCGATGGATGTTTGGGCTGTCCCTCTTGAGTATATGCGTCGTGGTTTTCCCTGGGCAGTTGGTATCAGTTATTAAGTCTTAGGGTTGTGCAAGCTGGTCTAATAATGGATTACGCTGGTGGTTAGTTTTTCCCTTGTTGTGGCATCCTACTCATGTTTGCCGTGCTGAGTGTCATGGTACTAGCGGATTAGATGACAGCTGGTTGTGGCCCCGCTGATTATAGCCGGGATGTTGGCACTACAGAGTAGTATTGCTGCGCTGGCGCCTCCTGTGTGGCATTTGATGTACAGTGATTGGTGTGGCTAGGTGGAGCAGTATATATAGCTGTTGTGCGCGCAGTGGGATGAGAGTGGTTGAAGTGGTGGCACGGGCATCAGTGGTTACGGCTTTTTGTGTGGCCGTGGGCAGGAGGGTATTAAATAGTTGTGTCAGGATTTTACTTTGGGATGGGGGTGGAGTTACTTGAACATATAACTCTCAAGTTTGGCTAGTGCTCTGAGGGCATATTTATATTACTTCAGGGGCGGGGATTGTCGTGCATTTGATATATGTACTAGGGTACGTCTGGTGTGCTCCTGTGGTGCATTAGTTAGCATGAGTTTTGGCCAACTGCATATACCCTGTAGGGTGGGGGCACTGTTGCTCGCTGCTTTGGGCATATATATACATGGTTTGGCAACTGGCAATATATAACTGGGGGCTTGTAGGCGCGTTCGGTCGGGCATTCATACATATGTTGCGCACTGACATAGTATTACGGCCTGTGTGCCTGTGGTGCATTTAGTATACTGTACGGATGTGAATGGGCTTCTCATAGTACTGATTCGTAGGCTGTCTGTCCTCTTTGGGTCATTTGACATGAGTGGAGGTGCTGTCTATTATGATTACGGTGGGTCTGCCTGTTTCTCGCTGTGCCGCCGGGGGCATTAGTATAGAGTGCTGATTCTGCGGTGCTGCATTAGATATTGCTCCGCCGTCTGTGTGTGCCG
>NC_030684.2:18288036-18325093 GCF_000004195.4 Xenopus tropicalis
ATGTGGGAGTATGTTTAGTATAAAGTTCATATTATGAAGAGTTGTTTTTTTTAATGTCAGTATCACTTTAGGGTTGGCCTGTAGGGAACCCCCTCCATAGGAGCTTATATAAGGAAGTGTTAGTCTAGACTGCAGAGCTTGGCACTCTTCTGGAGTTTCCAGATTTTGGTGGCTCTCTCCCGTTCTCACCGTCCCCAAGCGGCATTCTCCCGATTTATCTCACAAAGTCCTTTGGGGAATTTCGGGCACGCATGTGCAGTAAGCATTGGTGGTGACGGCATTTGATGCATTTGCACAAAATGGGGGTACAATATTTCCGCTTCAGCAGCGATTTTGCGGATATGTGTGATGTCACTTCTGGAAATGTGTTTGTGTGTGAGGTCACTTCCGGTTATTGGGATAAAATGCTATACCCCATTGTGCCAGTGCTGTCAGTTTGACAGCTGTGAGACTGTAAGGAGCTGCACTTAGCCAAGACAGGGGAAGTAGGAGCACAGTGTGCCAGTGCCACCTTGGGGTGGTTAGGTAGCTGTTAGGGTATCAAGGGCAGTCTTTTGCCCCAACAAGGAGGTAGCGTTTGGAGTTAGTAACCTGGGCTATTGTGCAGCAGTTAGGGACTGAGCGTTCAGGTGTTGGTTAGTAGGAAACCTACATGCTGTAGTGAGACAGCCGGGAGAAGCTTTTATATTGTATGTATGACAGAAAAGGAGATTATTGTATAAGGAGAGGAGGCCCCAAATGGTCAAGACATTCTGCTAGTGCGTTTCCACAGAGAAGCGAGGGTAAATTTGATCAACAATAAATGATGATGATTAAGTGTAGCCGCAATATAATAAAGGTTGTGTCAATAAGCCAGAGGGTGATGCTGAACAAATTGGCGCCCCGGGGTTTAAACCTTTTTGTTTTCCTTAACACGTGTTTACTTTATTTGTGTAGTAATTTGTGGCAACTTCTCTCTTTAAATCCTTTTTTTGGTAAATATGTTCATGTCATTCTCTTATGTAGGTATAGTGTATGTCCTGCGCAATGGCACTTACACTGCACTATTTATTCTTACATACCCTGGCATGCCCCAATCAGCCCCCAAACCTGCCCTCTCTGTAATATTCCCACACATGGCATGTCCTTCCCAGATAGGACAGGGGCAACGTATGCATTAATTATTCAACGTAAACTTACATTATGGGGCACATTTATCAAAGTACCATTGACTCAGAATACAAAAAATTCATATTGGTTCGTACTGTGGGTATTTTATGCAACTTTTTCGGACATTTGCGTGACTTTTTGTACTTTGCAACAAAATTCGTGCGACAAAATCGTATTGTTGCGCAGAGTACAAAAGTTTCGGATTCATTCAAGCTTAGGTTCATGACTTTCCTTGGCCGGGTTGGAGCTGCAGAGTATCATTGAGCCCTATGGGAGACTTTCCTTGGGCCGGGTTGGAGCTGCAGAGTGCCATTGAGCCCTATGGGAGACTTTCCTTGGGCCGGGTTGGAGCTGCAGAGTGCCATTGAGCCCTATGGGAGACTTTCCTTGGGCCGGGTTGGAGCTGCAGAGTGCCATTGAGCCCTATGGAGGCTTCCAAATCATGCCACTGAAGGATCAAATTCAGAAAGGTTTCCCGCCGTTTACGATCGTTCGAAACAAAAATTTGTGACTTATATGTACAATATTTTTACAATATATTACCATGACTGTTCCGATTTGCGATCATCAGAAATATCGTATTTAATCCGAATTTTTCCCATTTCGGGATTCGAACTCGTACTTTGATGAATGTGCCCCAATGTGTATACCGGCTGTGTGCCCTGTGGGCAATATACATAATGTTGGCGCTGCATATATACCGGCTGTGTGCCCTGTGGGCATTATACATGATGTTGGCACTGCATATATACTGGCTGTGTGCCCTGTGGGCATTATACATGATGTTGGCACTGCATATATACTGGCTGTGTGCCCTGTGGGCCATTATACATAATGTTGGTGCTGCATATATACCGGCTGTGTGCCCTGTGGGCAATATACATAATGTTGGCGCTGCATACTATACGGCTGTGTGCCCTGTGGGCAATATACATAATGTTGGCGCTGCCATATATACCGGCTGTGTGCCCTGTGGGCAATATACATAATGTTGGCACTGCATATATACAGGACTATGTGCCCTGTGGGCATTATACATGATTTGGCACTGCATATATACTGGCTGTGTTCCCTGTGGGCATTATACATGATTTTGGCCACTGCATATATACTGGCCGTGTGCCCTGTGGGCAATATACATAATGTTGGCACTGCATATATACTGGCTGTGTGCCCTGTGGGCATTATACATAATGTTGGCACTGCATATATACTAGCTGTGTGCCCTGTGGGCATATACATGACGTTGGCACTGTATATATACTGGCTGTGTGCCCTGTGGGCATTTATACATGATGTTGGCACTGTATATATACTGGCTGTGTGCCCTGTGGGCATTATACATGATGTAGCACTGTATATATACTGGCTGTGTGCCCTGTGGGCATTATACATGATGTTGGCACTGTATATATACTGGCTGTGGTGCCCTGTGGGCATTATACATGATGTTAGCACTGCATATTTACACTGGCTGTGTGCCCTGTGGGCATTATACATGTGTTGGTGCTGCATATATACAGGCTGTGTGCCCTGTGGGCATTATACATGATGTTGGCACTGCATATATACTGGCTGTGTGCCCTGTAGGCATAATACATGATGTTGGGACTGCATATATACTGGCTGTGTGCCCTGTGGGCATTATACATGGTGTTGGTGCTGCATATATACAGGCTGTGTGCCCTGTGGGCATTATACATGATGTTGGCACTGCATATATACTGGCTGTGTGCCCTGTGGGCATTATACATGATGTTGGCACTGCATATATACTGGCTGTGTGCCCTGTGGGCATTATACATGATGTTGGCACTGCATATATACTGGCTCTGTGCCCTGTGGGCATTATACATGGTGTTAGCACTGCATATTTACACTGGCTGTGTTCCCTGTGGCATTATACATGATGTTGGTGCTGCATATATACTGGCTGTTTGCCCTGTGTGCATTATACATGATGTTGGCACTGCATATATACTGGCTGTGTTCCCTGTGGGCATTATACATGATGTTGGCGCTGCATATATACTGGCTGTGTGCCCTGTGGGCATTATACATGGTGTTGGCGCTGCATATATACTGTCTGTGTGCCCTGTGGGCATTATACATGGTGTTAGCACTGCATATTTACACTGGCTGTGTTCCCTGTGGGCATTATACATGATGTTGGTGCTGCATATATACTGGCTGTGTGCCCTGTGGGCATTATACATGGTGTTAGCACTGCATATTTACACTGGCTGTGTTCCCTGTGGGCATTATACATGATGTTGGTGCTGCATATATACTGGCTGTGTGCCCTGTGGGCATTATACATGATGTTGGCACTGCATATATACTTGCTCTGTGCCCTGTGGGCATTATACATGATGTTGGCACTGCATATATACTGGCTGTGTGCCCTGTGGGCATTATACATGATGTTGGTTCTGCATATATACTGGCTGTGTTCCCTGTGGGAATTTATACATGATGTTGGTTCTGCATATATACTGGCTGTGTGCCCTGTGGGCATTATACATGGTGTTAGCACTGCATATTTACACTGGCTGTGTTCCCTGTGGGCATTATACATAATGTTGGCGCTGCATATATACAGGCTGTGTGCCCTGTGGGCATTATACATGATGTTGGCACTGCATATATACTGGCTTGTGCCCTGTGGGCATTATACATGATGTTGGCGCTGCATATATACTGGCTGTATGCCCTGTGGGCATTATACATGATGTTTGCACGGCATATATACTGGCTGTGTTCCCTGTGGGCATTATACATGGTGTTAGCACTGCATATTTACACTGGCTGTGTTCCCTGTGGGCATTATACATAATGTTGGCGCTGCATATATACTGGCTGTGTGCCCTGTGGGCATTATACATGATGTTGGCACTGCATATATACAGGCTGTGTGCCCTGTGGCATTATACATGATGTTGGTGCTGCATATATACTGGCTGTGTGCCCTGTGGGCATTATACATAATGTTGGCGCTGCATATATACAGGCTGTGTGCCCTGTGGGCATTATACATGATGTTGCACTGCATATATACAGGCTGTGTGCCCTGTGGGCATTATACATGATGTTGGCGCTGCATATATACTGGCTGTGTGCCCTGTGGGCATTATACATGATGTTGGCACTGCATATATACAGGCTGTGTGCCCTGTGGGCATTATACATGATGTTGGTGCTGCATATATACTGGCTGTGTGCCCTGTGGGCATTATACATGATGTTGGCACTGCATATATGCTGGCTGTGTGCCCTGTGGGCATTATACATGATGTTGGTGCTGCATATATACTGGCTGTTCGTCCTGTGGGCATTATACATGAACTTGGCACTGCATATATACTGGCTGTGTTCCCTGTGGGCATTATACATGGTGTTGACGCTGCATATATTCTGGCTGTGTGCCCTGTGGGCATTTTACATGATGTTGGTGCTGCATATATACTGGCTGTGTGCCCTGTGGGCATTATACATGGTGTTGGCGCTGCATATATACAGGCTGTGTGCCCTGTGGGCATTATACATGAACTTGGCACTGCATATATACTGGCTGTGTTCCCTGTGGGTATTATACATGATGTTGGCACTGCATATATACTGGCTGTGTGCCCTGTGGGCATTGTACATGGTGTTGACGCTGCATATATTCTGGCTGTGTGCCCTGTGGGCATTTTACATGATGTTGGTGCTGCATATATACTGGCTGTGTGCCCTGTGGGCATTATACATGAACTTGGCACTGCATATATACTGGCTGTGTTCCCTGTGGGCATTATACATGATGTTGGCTCTGCATATATACTGGCTGTGTGCCCTGTGGGCATTGTACATGGTGTTGACGCTGCATATATTCTGGCTGTGTGCCCTGTGGGCATTTTACATGGTGTTAGCACTGCATATTTACACTGGCTGTGTTCCCTGTGGGTATTATACATGATGTTGGTGCTGCATATATACTGGCTGTGTGCCCTGTGGGCATTATACATAATGTTGGCACTGCATATATACTGGCTGTGTGCCCTGTGGGCATTATACATGATGTTGGCTCTGCATATTTACTGGCCGTGTGCCCTGTGGGCATTATACATGATGTTGGCACTGCATATATACTGGCTGTGTGCCCTGTGGGCATTATACATGATGTTGGCTCTGCATATTTACTGGCCGTGTGCCCTGTGGGCATTATACATGATGTTGGCACTGCATATATACAGGTTGTGTTCCCTGTGGGCATTATACATGATGTTGGCACTGCATATATACTGGCTGTGTGCCCTGTGGGCATTGTACATGGTGTTGACGCTGCATATATTCTGGCTGTGTGCCCTGTGGGCATTGTACATGGTGTTAGCACTGCATATTTACACTGGCTGTGTTCCCTGTGGGCATTATACATGATGTTGGTGCTGCATATATACTGGCTGTGGGCATTATACATGGTGTTGGTGCTGCATATATACAGGCTGTGTGCACTGTGGGCATTATACATGATGTTGGCACTGCATATATACTGGCTGTGTTCCCTGTTGGCATTATACATGATGTTGGTGCTGCATATATACAGGCTGTGTGCCCTGTGGGCATTAAATATGATGTTGGCACTGCATATATACTGGCTGTGTTCCCTGTGGGCATTATACATGATGTTGGTGCTGCATATATACTGGCTGTGTGCCCTGTGGGCATTATACATAATGTTGGCACTGTATATATACTGGCTGTTTGCCCTGTGGGCATTATACATGATGTTAGCACTGCATATACACTGGCTGTGTGCCCTGTCGGCATTATACATGATGTTGGCACTGCATATATACTGGCTGTGTGCCCTGTGGGCATTATACATGGTGTTAGCACTGCATATTTACACTGGCTGTGTGCCCTGTGGGCATTATACATGATGTTGGTGCTGCATATATATTGGCTGTGTGCCCTGTGGGCATTATACATGATGTTGGTGCTGCATATATACTGGCTGTGTGCCCTGTGGGCATTATACATGGTGTTAGCACTGCATATTTACACTGGCTGTGTTCCCTGTGGGCATTATACATAGTAACATAGTAACATAGTAAGTTGGGTTGAAAAAAGACATACGTCCATCAAGTTCAACCATAATGCCTATATATAACCTTCCTAACTACTAGTTGATCCAGAGGAAGGCAAAAAACCCCATCTGAAGCCTCTCTAATTTGCCGCAGAGGGGAAAAAATTACTTCCTGACTCCAAGATGGCAATCGGACCAGTCCCTTTATCAACTTGTACTAAGAGCTATCTCCCATAACCCTGTATTCCCTCACTTGCTAAGAATCCATCCAGCCCCTTCTTAAAGTTATATAATGTATCAGCCAGCACGAAAAATCCTTTCCGAATGTTTAAATGGAACCTCCCTTCTTCTAAACGAAGTGGGTGCCCTCGTGTCCGTTGGAAGGACCTACTGGTAAATAAAACATTAGAAAGGTTATTATATGATCCCTTTATATATTTATACATAGTTATCATGTCACCTCTTAAGCGCCTCTTCTCCAGTGTAAACAGACCCAACTTGGCCAGTCTTTCTTCATAACTGAGACTTTCCATACCCTTTACCAGCTTAGTTGCCCTTCTCTGGACCCTCTCTAACTCAATAATGTCCCGTTTGAGCACTGGAGACCAAAACTGAACAGCATATTCTAGATGGGGCCTTACCAGCGCTCTGTAAAGGGGAAGAATAACCCCCTCCTCCCGTGAATCTATACCCCTTTTAATACAGCTCAATACCTTGTTTGCCCTTGCAGCTGCTGCCTGGCATTGCTTGCTACAGCCAAGTTTATTATCTACAAGGACTCCAAGGTCCTTCTCCATTATGGATTTGCCTAGTGCAGTCCCATTAAGGGTATACGGGGCTTGCATATTTTTATATCCCAGGTGCATGACCTTACATTTATACACATTAAATCTCATCTGCCACTTAGCTGCCCAGATTGCCAGTTGGTCAAGATCCTGCTGCAGGGATGTCACATCCTGGATAGAATTGACTGGTCTGCAGAGTTTTGTGTCATCTGCAAACACTGATAAATTACTCATAATACCCTCCCCTAAGTCATTTATGAACAAATTAAACAAAAGTGGACCCAGTTGACGCTGCATATATGCTGGCTGTGTGCCCTGTGGGCATTATACATGAAGTTGGTGCTGCATATATACTGGCTTTGTGCCCTGTGGGCATTATACATGATGTTGGCACTGCATATATACTGGCTGTGTGCCCTGTGGGCATTATACATGATGTTGGCACTGCATATATACTGGCTGTGTGCCCTGTGGGCATTATACATGATCTTGGCACTGCATACATACTGGCTGTGTGCCCTGTGGGCATTATACATGATCTTGGCACTGCATATATACTGGCTGTGTGCCCTGTGGGCATTATACATGATGTTGGCGCTGCATATATACTGGCTGTGTTCCCTGTGGGCATTATACATGATGTTGGTGCTGCATATATACTGGCTGTGTGCCCTGTGGGCATTATACATGATGTTGGCACTGCATATATACTGGCTGTGTGCCCTGTGGGCATTATACATGGTGTTAGCACTGCATATTTACACTGGCTGTGTTCCCTGTGGGCATTATACATAATGTTGGCGCAGCATATATACAGGTTGTGTGCCCTGTGGGCATTATACATGATGTTGGCACTGCATATATACTGGCTGTGTGCCCTGTGGGCATTATACATGATGTTGGTGCTGCATATATACTGGCTGTGTGCCCTGTGGGCATTATACATAATGTTGGTGCTTAATATATACTGGCTGTGTTCCCTGTGGGCATTATACATGATGTTGGTTCTGCATGTTTACTGGCTGTGTTCCCTTTGGGCATTATACATGATGTTGGCACTGCATATATACTGGCTGTGTGCCCTGTGGGCATTATACATGGTGTTAGCACTGCATATTTACACTGGCTGTGTTCCCTGTGGGCATTATACATAATGTTGGTGCTGCATATATACAGGCTGTGTGCCCTGTGGGCATTATAGATAATGTTGGCGCTGCATATATACAGGCTGTGTGCCCTGTGGGCATTATACATGATGTTGGCACTGCATATATACTGGCTGTGTTCCCTGTGGGCATTATACATTATGTTGGCACTGCATATATACTGGCTGTGTGCCCTGTGGGCATTATACATGATGTTGGTGCTGCATATACACTGGCTGTTTGCCCTGTGGGCATTATACATGATGTTGGCACTGCATATATACTGGCTGTGTTCCCTGTGGGCATTATACATGATGTTGGCACTGCATATATGCTGGCTGTGTGCCCTGTGGGTATTATACATGATGTTGGTGCTGCATATATACTGGCTGTTCATCCTGTGGGCATTATACATGATGTTTGTGCTATATACTGGCTGTGTTCCCTGTGGGCATTATACATGGTGTTGGCGCTGCATATATACTGTCTGTGTGCCCTGTGGGCATTATACATTATGTTGGCACTGCATATATACTGGCTGTGTGCCCTGTGGGCATTATACATGATGTTGGCACTGCATATATACTGGCTGTGTGCCCTGTGGGCATTATACATGATGTTTGCTCTGCATATATACAGGCTGTGTGCCTTGTGGGCATTATACATGGTGTTGGCACTGCATATATACTGGCTGTGTGCCCTGTGGGCATTATACATGATGTTGGCACTGCATATATACAGGCTGTGTGCCCTGTGGGCATTATATATGATGTTGGCACTGCATATATACTGGCTGTGTGACCTGTGGGCATTATACATGATGTTGGCGCTTTATATATAATTTCTATGCGCCCTGTGGGTATTATACATGATATTGGCACTGCATATATACTGACTATGCGCCCTGTGGGCATTACATATAAGGCTGGCATTGCATTTATACTGTTTAAGTTTTCTGTTCTGTGAGGTTTAAATATTACGTTGACACGGTATTTCCAATTTTATAGCTTTGTGGGCATAATTCATCATGTCGGAGCAGCATATTATATTCGCAATTGTTCTGTGGGTATGAAATATGATGCTGGTATTTTTTCCTGTTAGTTTCCCTTGTGTGTGTGGGTGGTTACATAGGGGCTCTGTGTATATGGGGGAAATGGGTTGTTTTACAGGCTTCATATCCTCACACCCCCAACAAGCGCTAGTGTTGACATCAGTTTAATTTTTACTTTGACAGCCCTGTTTTCAGAAGCGCTATCCAGGTAAACATTGCCTGTTTGGATTTCCAAATGCCCCCTGATAGCACAGACCTGCCCCAAAATATCACCGGCCACTCCCTGATGTCACTGGCCCACCCCCTTGAAATGTCTGTGGTACATAAACATTCTAGTTTGCTGTCGGAGAGGGGACACTGGGGTACATAAACATTCTAGTTTGCTGTCGGAGAGGGGACACTGGGGTACATAAATGTTCTAGTTTGCTGTCAGAGAGAGGACACTGGGGTACATAAACGTTCTAGTTTGCTGTCGGAGAGGGGACACTGGGGTACATAAATGTTCTAGTTTGCTGTCAGAGAGAGGACACTGGGGTACATAAACGTTCTAGTTTGCTGTCGGAGAGGGGACACTGGGGTACATAAACATACTAGTTTGCTGTCGGAGAGGGGACACCTGGGTACATAAACATTCTAGTTTGCTGTCGGAGAGGGGACACTGGGGTACATAAACATTCTAGTTTGCTGTCAGAGGGGGCACTGGGGAACATAAACATTCTAGTTTGCTGTCGGAGAGGGGACACTGGGGTACATAAACATTCTAGTTTGCTGTCGGAGAGGGGACACTGGGGTACATAAACATTCTAGTTTGCTGTCGGAGAGGGGACACTGGGGTACATAAACATTCTAGTTTGCTGTCAGAGAGAGGACACTGGGGTACATAAACGTTCTAGTTTGCTGTCAGAGAGAGGACACTGGGGTACATAAATGTTCTAGTTTGCTGTCAGAGAGAGGACACTGGGGTACATAAATGTTCTAGTTTGCTGTCGGAGAGGGGACACCTGGGTACATAAACATTCTAGTTTGCTGTCGGAGAGGGGACACCTGGGTACATAAACATTCTAGCTTGGTGTCAGAGGGGGCACTGGGGAACATAAACATTCTAGTTTGCTGTCGGAAAGGGGACACTGGGGTACATAAACATTCTAGTTTGCTGTCGGAGAGGGGACACTGGGGTACATAAACATTCTAGTTTGCTGTCGGAGAGGGGACACTGGGGTACATAAACATTCTAGTTTGCTGTCGGAGAGGGGACACCTGGGTACATAAACATTCTAGTTTGCTGTCGGAGAGGGGACACCTGGGTACATAAACATTCTAGCTTGGTGTCAGAGGGGGCACTGGGGAACATAAACATTCTAGTTTGCTGTCAGAGAGGAGACACTGGGGTACATAAACATTCTAGTTTGCCGTCGGAGAAGGGACACGGGTACATAAACATTCTAGTTTGCCGTCGGAGAGGGGACAATGGGGTACATAAACATTCTAGTTTGCTGTCGGAGAGGGGACACTGGGGTACATAAACATTCTAGTTTGCTGTCGGAGAGGGGACACTGGGGTACATAAACATTCTAGTTTGCTGTCGGAGAGGGGACACTGGGGTACATAAACATTCTAGTTTGCTGTCGGAGAGGGGACACTGGGGTACATAAACATTCTAGTTTGCTGTCGGAGAGGGGACACTGGGGTACATAAACATTCTAGTTTGCTGTTGGAGAGGGGACATTGGGATACATAAACATTCTAGTTTGCTGTCGGAGAGGGGACACTGGGGAACATAAACGTTCTAGTTTGCTTTCGGAGGGGGTTCAGCTGCTCTGATTACTTACCATGGCTTTGTTATAATTTGACTGGGGAAACAATTTCTTTTAAGGATCGGATTGGTTTATTGGCCTAGACCCGACCCTTCCTGGTGCTCCCCCTGTCCGACTGTTCCTCCCCGACGCATTAAACTTACACAAGCTCAAGGGAGGACGTCTGGTGGGGGACCCTGTGGGGGGGATTAGGGGACACGCACCTGCAGGGCCCCCGGTCTGCCCTGCCCCCACAGTCCGCTAAAGTGATCTCAGGGGCAATATCTATGCACTAACTTACTTTTGGGGTCTCTGATGCCAATTGTGCATAGGATCACCGATGTATCTGGCATTTAAACTGTTCAGTGGGCCCTTGGCTTTCATATTTAGGGAGTGTTTTCTTGGTACCTAATGTTATGTGGGAGATATGATGCTTGAAAGTGGAAACTTTGAGACAATGTTTTAGAATTTTCATTTTTTTTTTTGAAACTGGTAAACTTAGGAGTAGAAACACATGGTTACCCATTCGGATTTGGCAGAATGTGTACTGTTCAACAATATATGGTTTCCTGGGGTATTGGCACGTTTGGGAGACATGAGGCTTTACAAATCAGTTTGTATTTCAAGCTCTAAATCTTGTTCTAAAATTTCTACGATCTGCTTTATGGTGTATCTGAACCCACATCTGACACATGGAGTGGATTTCGGCAGGAACACAGATACTGACTGAGCCAAAATCTGCACAGACGCGCCATGAAGCAGATAGAAGTGGAGGGGTGGTTTCTCAGCCTGCGCTTATACACAAGCCAGGAAAGCGCCTTGTGTGGCAGGAACCCTAAACACCATTATGGGGACCTGAGGCTTTTGCCCTGTTTGAGGGAGAAAAATAGGGGGGGGACATGGCAAATGCCCAACTGGAGAGCAGTAATGACAGCAGTAAGTGCTGATTCTGTGCCCCTGTCTCCTGATAACATTGCAGCTCTCTCTCTGCCAGGCACCAGCCCCCCCCCCCCCATACTTTTTACTTTGTATCTTTTCTGAGCCCCACCCTGGTCACATGATGCTGTGTGTGTGAGACATTATCCTACAAAATGGTGCTGCTTCCAGGAGGGTGAGATGCTAATTCTGCTTCTTTCTGTGTGTGTGTGTGACTGAGTGTGAGTGTGAGTGAGCATGATTGTGCAGTGAGTGGGGAGGGCATGGCTACCTGCTCTGTGGCTGCTGCACTGAGGGAACCCACCAAATCACAGTTCCCTTTGGGGGAAAGAGTGGGCCGTTGGGCAGCAGGGACCTTCCTGTTCCTTCAGCCTTTGCCCCCCCTGCAATTCTCTGCATCATGGCGGCCCTCCTCTGGTTTCAGCAGCCCTCCTGCCTCTCCAGCCTGTATACAAGTTAGTGACACACACGTATACATATATTTCTGGGGGGTCGAGGGGGTCGCACACTTACAGCACTTGTACATACACACACTGTGCAATTTGCCACATGCACACACTTTTACTATTGTTTAGCTTTTATTTATTTTACTATTGTGTGGTTATTTTGCCTTCAAAAACTGCCCTAATACTAATGCAGTATCTTTTGTATTTCATGTCAATTGGATTTTTAGCGTTATTCAGTTTTTAGCCATTTTATTGCATTTTCAGCTCTGCATATTTGTTGCCTGTAAAACCGAATTGGGGAAACAAGTGAAACTTGGGTTCTGGCTGCTGCTCTCCTTGGGTTGGTTTTATTGCATTCTACCATGTTGTTTACCCCTTTGTATTTCCCTGAATATGTACAGGTACTTTCCCAACATATGTGGCTTTCTGGGGTAAACAGATTTGTGTCTCTTTATCCACATGAATGAGTGTATTTTGGTGTAGTTGTGTTGTGTTAACTAAACCCGCGCCAATATTTAGATAATTCCTCAATAAAAAAGTGTAAATGATGTGGCAGTGATAAACTTATATAATGTCTTCAGCAATGGACAGTCTGTGGGCTACATTGGACGTGCGTTCACAGAGAATTTGAAAATCCTGACGCTGAAACGATGAGTCCACTTTAACAGTTTCAAGTTGGGCGGCCATTGATGGGTAAATAGAGAATCTCCGAGTTTAGGATCAGGTATTGTTTTAGTCGCGATGCTTTGCACTGAGTCCAAGGAGGGTGAATAGTCTTCTTGGTCTGCGGCCTGGTCAGCGCTTTGGGAAATGTTTGGGTTCCTGTTAGTATGGTTTTCATTTATATTTACTATGTTTTATTTGCCATCTTGGCCACACCCCTGCTGGCATTCATATTTACTATGTTTTATTTGCCATCTTGGCCACACCCCCACTGGCATTTATATTTGCTATGTTTTATTTGCCATCTTGGTCACACCCCTGCTGGCATTCATATTTACTATGTTTTATTTGCCATCTTGGCCACACCCCCACTGGCATTTATATTTACTATGTTTTATTTGCCATCTTGGCCACACCCCCACTGGCATTTATATTTACTATGTTTTATTTGCCATCTTGGTCACATCCCTGCTGGCATTCATATTTACTATGTTTTATTTTCCATCTTGACCACACCCCCGCTGGCATTTATATTTACTATGTTTTATTTTCCATCTTGGCCACACCCCCGCTGGCATTTATATTGACTATGTTTTATTTGCCATCTTGGCCACACCCCCGCTGGCATTTATATTGACTATGTTTTATTTGCCATCTTGACCACAACCCCACTGGCATTCATATTTAGGATGTTTTTATCTTGGTACCAAATGACCTGTAGGAGATAGGATCCTGTAAACTGGAAGCTTTGAGGTGTTTTTTAACTAATTTCATATTTATAAAAACCAATAACTGTAGAAAAGCTTTACAGTCTGGTAGTTTGGAGTAGAAAGACATATTTGCCCATTTCGGATTTTCCAAAATAGTTTTTTTTTCCAAAAATATATGGTTTCCTGGGGTAATCCTACTGTGAGTAGAGTCTGGCCTTGCTGTGTAAAGTATTTCAGGCACAATCTGTTAGTGTACTGCTGGGTGTTTTTGACACATACCCAGGGCCGGAACCAGGGGTAGGCAGAAGTGGTACCTGCCTAGGGTGCAACTATGTGTGTGTGTGTGTGGGGGGGTGCTAAGCAGGTACCTCTGCCTACCCCCTTCTTGCTGCTGCGCTTCCCACCCCATGACATCAATACGTGTGCACTCACTCTCAAAAATGTGCCCAGTACTTAGGCCCATTCCAAGAGTAATTATGTCATCTAATTACATAAAGTCCCCCACCCCCCCTCAGTGCCGCTGAAGACAGGAATGAAGAATGTATTCATGGGGAGTACGCTGGTCTCTGTGCTCCCCCAACTTTTTTTGCACTGCATTCAGTTAACGTTATCTTCTAGTATGTTATAGAATGGCCTATTCTAAGCAACTTTCCAATTGGTCTTAATTATTCATTTTTTTCTAGTCTATTTGTCTTTTTCTTCTTCCAACTCTTTGCAGCTTTCAAATGGGGGTCACGTACCCCAGCGTCCAACAACTGGTTGCTCTGTGAAGCTGAAGTTTTATTGTTATTGTTACGTTTCCTAACTTCTTTTTCTATTCGGGTCCTCTCCTATTCATATTCCAGCCTCTCATTCAAACTACTCACTGGTTGCTAAGGTCATTTAGTTCTAGTAACTTGCCCAAGTCTTCAAACCCCTGCCCTATTCTCCTTATTACTGACCCACAAGTCCTACATTGAAGTTGTTTTCTGAAATTTTATTTCTTTAAAGCACTGACTTCTTATCATGGAAACAAAAGAAAATGAGAGAAACCACCGAGACCAACAATGACTTGGAAGGAGCTACAGAGCCCAGTATTTGGCAACTGAGTAAAAGTGCATCAGGCAGCCGTATCAAGCTCTGTGTATGGCACTGAGGGGCGCTCGCGCCATCTGAATAAACAACTGCCTGCAGCAAATGTGCCGAAATCAGAATGGGGCAAAATCTTTCCCGAGCAGTGAGCCTAGCTGGTACATATTTACATCAACCGCTTCTCTTACTGCGGCGGCTCTATACAATAGAGTGTTGGCACTGAATGCACAGAGGTGGGTGGGTATTGAGACGGCCAATTCATTGCAATAGATTTTATTCTCAGTGAAACAATTTAGGCCGAAGGTACACGGTGCGTTTGCTCTTAGTCTGCGTTTTTTCTGCAGGGTGAGAATCCCTTCCGTATTTCTGCACCTCAGTAAAACTGCATCTGCCCAAAAACTCCTGCTTTGGTGTTTTCAGGCCGATCCCTGCTCGGGGAAGGAGGATTCTGTACTTCTCAATGCAGTTTTACAGAGGTGCGTAAGGGTGTGGATCCGCTTTCTTAGCCTGCAAAAAAAAACAGAGCAGTGGAGCAAACACTCCGTGTTCCCTCACTTTAACTGCATTTCTGCCCGCTGATCTCACTGGGCGAGCAAAAAATGTGCTGTTTTTTTGTTCCCTTTTTTTTATCCTTGTTACCTAATGACATATGGGAGACAGGGTGCTGTAAAATGTAAGTTTTGAGTTGTAAGATATAACTACCCATAAGTGCCCATTTTGGTAAATGTATATTTTGTCATTTTGCGCCACATAAAATACAGTAAATGTATTGATTTTGCAGTAGCTGTAGTGCCCTGCGGGACAACTTGTATGCACTATTGTGATGCTATAGGCCAGATACTTTGGCAATCCTATGCATATGGGCGTCAGCGGCCCATTTCTTGCTGGTATTATTTTTTCTATCTCCCCCTATGTTAGTGCCTAACACCTCTCTTCTTGCCTTTGGCCTCTTAAGCTCTCACATTTTATTTTTGCAGGCCCATTTTTA
Source organism: Xenopus tropicalis (assembly GCF_000004195.4). Classification (NCBI taxonomy): domain Eukaryota; kingdom Metazoa; phylum Chordata; class Amphibia; order Anura; family Pipidae; genus Xenopus; species Xenopus tropicalis. The sequence goes on from NC_030684.2 coordinate 18,303,842, forward strand.
CCAGCCCCGTGTAGCTTGTGCCCAATTCGCAGCTATTCAGGAGAGCCCAGTACACACAACCAAAATCCCCAAACTGAAACCTGGAGGGAGCGAGTGTAAATACGCAGGGACATCAGCACAGCGTTACCCAATGAGATGTATCCCCCTGCCCAACGGCTGCACAACTCTGCTGATATTAAAGCTTTTTGTACCTTCCGATTTAGTTGGTGCTGCAATTCATACAGTTCTGCCTACGCCGCGCAACTCCTGTACAATGTCACAACACGCTACGCAGACAAAGCTGTACATGGCAGGGCAGTGCAATTGGACATTGTGCAGGAGGTGTGTGGCCGAGGCGCTACTGTATGAGGGTACAAAAAGCTTTGATGTTACCAGAATTACAGGCGCAGCCATTGGACAGGGGGATAATATTAAATGTGTAATGCTGTGATGTTATGCCCACATGAATTTAAATTCGCTCCCTCGTGGTTTCCGCTCCTGTGCCGAGGCCCCCAGACCCTGCTCCTGTGTTGTTTTGCTCTAGAACTTGATGAGAACAGAAGATTTTATGACCCACGAAAGTTAACTTAAAGATGGACTAGCTTTTGTTCTGCTTTGAAGGTGAACTTACCCTTTACATTACATTGTGCTGTATTATTACTTAGCCACAGCAATTGGTTCAGGTGCCGAGGGTCCGGCTGTCCTGGGCCTGCGCCGATCCCTGCAGAGAAATGTTCTGCCCTTTAGTTCTGCCGCCAGATTTAACAGAAAGTTATTTAATTCCCCATATAGGCACCTGAGAGTCTTCCCTTAGCGCTTTTCCTGGCAGGCACGTATTCTGACCACTAAACACGCTGGGAAATAATTCATTTTGTTATTTCATTGATTTGCCCAATTGTCTTTCATTTTTGTGATTTTATTGCAGTTTTACACTTGCAGTGTTGTTCATTGCATTTCTTTTTGGTATTTGGTATTGGCACGTTCAGGAGACATGGGACTTTCCAAATCAGTTGTATTTTTGTGCATATGGATTTCTCGCCTGCCAACCCAGCTTTTGCACACAGAGCCCCCTGTCAGCGTATTATGTGCTGTAACCCCCCTAACACGGCAAAGCCATGCTAAAAACAGATCAGGAACACTAATAAAGGGATAAAACAAAAATTGTGCAAATCAGTGAAACAACAAAATAAGTCACATGACAGCGTAATTAGTATGAGTCAGAGTATTTGAATATCTGAATTGTGTGCTGTATGTGTGTGTAAATGTGGGTAAGTGTGTGTAAGTGTCCTGTCCTGAAGCGTGCCTGGTCCTCGGTGCTACAGTCCTAGTCCTCCATGTGCAGGAAGTCAGTGGGCCGGCGCTGGGGGGAAGAAGGAAGCGGAACCAAGCAGCAGACACGATGCGATCGTGCGACGATCACGTCACAGAGCCGACATGACAGCCCGCCTGGCTCGTTGCCCAGGGAGCTGTCATCGCTAGAAACCCTCTGCAGCGCCTCTCCAGAAAGAATCTTTATCTGCCAAACAACAGTAAAAGGGTTAAATGTTTTTTTTGAGTGAGAAAAAATAAGTTGCACAACAAAAAAGTTGTGCTGCAGGAAAAAGAGTTGCCTGCGTAAAAATACATCACGTCTGCATGTCAAGAATTACCGGTTTGCTAATTTTTGGTGAAACAGGACATATTCGCTCATCACTAGTTGGCACCTCATTTCTACTACTAAAAGGATTCCGACTTGATAGGTATGGGGTACTTTATTTCTGAATTACACTTTTCACATTGCAAATAATTCACTCTACCATTTCCATTTTTATTCTTGGACCAACTAATATATATTTTTTTTAGTTGTAATATTGGTGTGTAGGCACCAATAGGCAAAAGGGCCCAAGTCTCATAAGAGCTATAGGGGTTTCTCCTGCTTGGGTGCTATTCTCCTGCCTACCACAAGGTGGGGCTACTCAGAACATTTGGCAAAAAAAGATTTCTGACCCCTTTCTGAACTCTATCATGCTGAGATCTTCAGGTACAACATAAGGCAGCCTACAGGAGACCTGCTTTTTGGAAGGGTAAGGGGTCTGGGGTTTCAGAGATCATTGTATTTAATGGGTTTGACTCTATGGTTCTCACTGCTTCTCACTGTGTGTATAATTAGTGTATTTTGTGTGGTGTTAACAAAGTGTCCATTTCCCAGTCTTTCAGGCATTTCTGGAGTTAATGGACTGCTTATTCCCCATCTTCCAAGGATCGTACCAGCATGTGAGAAGTTAATGGACTATTTATTTCCCATTTTCCAACAACATTTTGGCATGTGCAGAGTTGGTGGAATTCTTATTGTCCATTTTCTGAGGATCTTTCCAGCATGTGTGGAGTTAATGGAATGTTTATTCTCCTTTTTCCAAGGATCGTACCAGCATGTGTGGAGTTAATGGAGCGGTACATCAGGGTAGGGGCCCATTTCTGGCCAGACTATACAGGTGGGGGCACATACCATGAGCAGGAGAGAAGGAGGATCAGAGAGGAGCTGCAGGGGGTGAGTATGGAGAGAAATCCCTCTATATTAACCCTTAGCAGTGTGTTTGCTCCCTGCTGTCTCTCTTCAGCCTCCTCTGCCTCTGCCCCCTACCAACTCCCTGGTAAGGATGATGGCACACTAGGAGATTAGTCGCCCACATCTGCGCTACCGCCGGCGACTGCTCTCCTGAAAATGCTTTCCCACTGGCAATAATGTAAATCACTGGGGGGAAACGTACACGCGATCCCCCGCGAGGCAACTTAGGAAAGCGGAAGCGTATTGTAGTTTTCCCCACTGGCGATTTCCATTATTGCCCGTGAGAAGGGAACTAGGGACGTTTCTTCACCCGCGGTATCTCAGTTTATCATGGGTAAGAAAACGCCCTGTGTGGCGGTGCCCTAACCCATTAATAGTTTATCATTTCCTGCTACACATTTACAAAGCCTCCTTTTCCTCTGCCCCCAGACATGGCACTATTAACCTTTTGATACCAATTTCTCTCTCAATCCCCACTGCCCACCCTTTAAACTCCCTGTTTCCCTTATGCATGATGTTGGCACTGCATATATACTTGCTGTGTGCCCTGTGGGCATTATACATGATGTTGGCACTGCATATATACTGGCTGTGTGCATTGTGGGCATTATACATGATGTTGGCGCTGCATATATACTGGCTATGTGCCCTGTGGGCATTATACATGGTGTTGGCACTGCATATATACTGTCTGTGTGCCCGGTGGGCATTATACATGATGTTGGCACTGCATATATACTGTCTGTGTTCCCTGTAGGCATTAAACATGATGTTGGCACTGCATATATACTGACTATGTGCCCTGTGGGCATTATACATGGTGTTGGCGCTGCATATGTACTGTCTGTATGCCCTGTGGGCATTATACATGGTGTTGGCGCTTCATATATACTGTCTGTGTGCCTTGTGGGCATTATACATGATGTTGGCACTGCATATATACTGACTATGTGCCCTGTGGGCATTATACATGGTGTTGGCGCTGCATATATACTTTCTGTGTGCCCTGTGGGCATTATACATGTTGTTGGCACTGCATATATACTGGCTGTGTGCCCTGTGGGCATTATACATGGTGTTGGCACTGCATATATACTGTCTTTGTGCCCTGTGGGAATTTTACAGGATGTTGGCACTGCATATATACTGTCTGTGTTCCCTGTAGGCATTACACATGATGTTGGCACTGCATATATACTGGCTATGTGCACTGTGGGCATTATACATGATGTCCACAGGGCATGTGTATCCCACAGGTACAGAGTGTAACTGTGGGATAGTGAGTATAGTAAGGCAAGATGGTATCAGGGGTACAGAGTTTAACTGTGGGATAGTGAGTATAGTAAGGCAAGATGGTATCAGGGGTACTGAATGTAACTGTGGGATAGTGAGTATAGTAAGGCAAGATGGTATCCGGGGTACAGAGTGTAACTGTGGGATAGTGAGTATAGTAAGGCAAGATGGTATCAGGGGTACAGAGTGTAACTGTGGGATAGTGAGTATAGTAAGGCAAGATGGTATCAGGGGTACAGAGTATAACTGTGGGATAGTGAGTATAGTAAGGCAAGATGGTATCAGGGGTACAGAGTGTAACTGTGGGATAGTGAGTATAGTAAGGCAAGATGGTATCAGGGGTACAGAGTATAACTGTGGGATAGTGAGTATAGTAAGGCAAGATTATATCAGGGGTACTGAATGTAACTGTGGGATAGTGAGTATAGTAAGGCAAGATGGTATCAGGGGTACAGAGTGTAACTGTGGGATAGTGAGTATAGTAAGGCAAGATGGTATCAGGGGCACAGAGTGTAACTGTGGGATAGTGAGTATAGTAAGTCAAGATGGTATCAGGGGTATAGAGTGTAACTGGGATAGTGAGTATAGTAAGGCAAGATGGTATCAGTGGTACAGAGTGTAATTGTGGGACAGTGAGTATAGTAAGGCAAGATGGTATCAGGGGCACAGAGTGTAACTGTGGGATAGTGAGTATAGTAAGGCAAGATGGTATCAGGGGTACAGAGTGTAAGTGTGGGATAGTGAGTATAGTAAGGCAAGATGGTATCAGGGGCACAGAGTGTAACTGGGATAGTGAGTATAGTAAGGCAAGATGGTATCGGGTACAGAGTGTAACTGTGGGATAGTGAGTATAGTAAGGCAAGATGGTATCAGGGGTACAGAGTGTAACTGTGGGATAGTGAGTATAGTAAGGCAAGATGGTATCGGGTACAGAGTGTAACTGTGGGATAGTGAGTATAGTAAGGCAAAATGGTATCAGGGGTACAGAGTGTAACTGTGGGATAGTGAGTATAGTAAGGCAAGATGGTATCAGGGGTACAGAGTGTAACTGTGGGATAGTGAGTATAGTAAGGCAAGATGGTATCAGGGGTATAGAGTGTAACTGGGATAGTGAGTATAGTAAGGCAAGATGGTATCAGGGGTATAGAGTGTAACTGGGATAGTGAGTATAGTAAGGCAAGATGGTATCAGGGGTACAGAGTGTAACTGGGATAGTGAGTATAGTAAGGCAAGATGGTATCAGGGGTATAGAGTGTAACTGGGATAGTGAGTATAGTAAGGCAAGATGGTATCAGTGGTACAGAGTGTAATTGTGGGACAGTAAGTATTGTAAGGCAAGATGGTATCAGGGGTACAGAGTGTAACTGTGGGATAGTGAGTATAGTAAGGCAAGATGGTATCAGGGGTACAGAGTGTAACTGTGGGATAGTGAGTATAGTAAGGCAAGATGGTATCAGGGGTACAGAGTTTAACTGTGGGATAGTGAGTATAGTAAGGCAAGATGGTATCAGGGGTACAGAGTTTAACTGTGGGATAGTGAGTATAGTAAGGCAAGATGGTATCAGGGGTACAGAGTATAACTGTGTGATAGTGAGTATAGTAAGGCAAGATGGTATCAGGGGTACAGAGTATAACTGTGTGATAGTGAGTATAGTAAGGCAAGATTATATCAGGGGTACTGAATGTAACTGTGGGATAGTGAGTATAGTAAGGCAAGATGGTATCAGGGGTACAGAGTGTAACTGTGGGATAGTGAGTATAGTAAGGCAAGATGGTATCAGGGGTACAGAGTTTAACTGTGGGATAGTGAGTATAGTAAGGCAAGATGGTATCAGGGGTACAGAGTATAACTGTGTGATAGTGAGTATAGTAAGGCAAGATGGTATCAGGGGTACAGAGTATAACTGTGGGATAGTGAGTATAGTAAGGCAAGATTATATCAGGGGTACTGAATGTAACTGTGGGATAGTGAGTATAGTAAGGCAAGATGGTATCAGGGGTACAGAGTGTAACTGTGGGATAGTGAGTATAGTAAGGCAAGATGGTATCAGGGGTACAGAGTGTAACTGTGGGATAGTGAGTATAGTAAGGCAAGATGGTATCAGGGGTACAGAGTATAACTGTGGGATAGTGAGTATAGTAAGGCAAGATGGTATCAGTGGTACAGAGTGTAATTGTGGGACAGTGAGTATAGTAAGGCAAGATGGTATCAGGGGTACAGAGTGAAACTGTGGGATAGTGAGTATAGTAAGGCAAGATGGTTTCAGGGGTACAGAGTGTAACTGTGGGATAGTGAGTATAGTAAGGCAAGATGGTATCAGGGGTATAGAGTGTAACTGGGATAGTGAGTATAGTAAGGCAAGATGGTATCAGGGGTATAGAGTGTAACTGGGATAGTGAGTATAGTAAGGCAAGATGGTATCAGGGGTACAGAGTGTAAGTGTGGGATAGTGAGTATAGTAAGGCAAGATGGTATCAGGGGTACAGAGTGTAAGTGTGGGATAGTGAGTATAGTAAGGCAAGATGGTATCAGGGGTACAGAGTGTAAGTGTGGGATAGTGAGTATAGTAAGGCAAGATGGTATCAGGGGTACAGAGTGTAACTGTGGGATAGTGAGTATAGTAAGGCAAGATGGTATCAGGGGTACAGAGTATAACTGTGGGATAGTGAGTATAGTAAGGCAAGATTATATCAGGGGTACTGAATGTAACTGTGGGATAGTGAGTATAGTAAGGCAAGATGGTATCAGGGGTACAGAGTGTAACTGTGGGATAGTGAGTATAGTAAGGCAAGATGGTATCAGGGGTACAGAGTGTAACTGTGGGATAGTGAGTATAGTAAGGCAAGATGGTATCAGGGGTACAGAGTATAACTGTGGGATAGTGAGTATAGTAAGGCAAGATGGTATCAGTGGTACAGAGTGTAATTGTGGGACAGTGAGTATAGTAAGGCAAGATGGTATCAGGGGTACAGAGTGAAACTGTGGGATAGTGAGTATAGTAAGGCAAGATGGTTTCAGGGGTACAGAGTGTAACTGTGGGATAGTGAGTATAGTAAGGCAAGATGGTATCAGGGGTACAGAGTGAAACTGTGGGATAGTGAGTATAGTAAGGCAAGATGGTATCAGTGGTACAGAGTGTAATTGTGGGACAGTGAGTATAGTAAGGCAAGATGGTATCAGGGGTACAGAGTGAAACTGTGGGATAGTGAGTATAGTAAGGCAAGATGGTTTCAGGGGTACAGAGTGTAACTGTGGGACAGTGAGTATAGTAAGGCAAGATGGTATCAGGGGTATAGAGTGTAACTGGGATAGTGAGTATAGTAAGGCAAGATGGTATCAGGGGTATAGAGTGTAACTGGGATAGTGAGTATAGTAAGGCAAGATGGTATCAGGGGTACAGAGTGTAAGTGTGGGATAGTGAGTATAGTAAGGCAAGATGGTATCAGGGGTACAGAGTGTAAGTGTGGGATAGTGAGTATAGTAAGGCAAGATGGTATCAGGGGTACAGAGTGTAACTGTGGGATATTGAGTATAGTAAGGCAAGATGGTATCAGGGGTACAGAGTGTAACTGTGGGATAGTGAGTATAGTAAGGCAAGATGGTATCAGGGGTACAGAGTGTAAGTGTGGGATAGTGAGTATAGTAAGGCAAGATGGTATCAGGGGTACAGAGTGTAAGTGTGGGATAGTGAGTATAGTAAGGCAAGATGGTATCAGGGGTACAGAGTGTAAGTGTGGGATAGTGAGTATAGTAAGGCAAGATGGTATCAGGGGTACAGAGTGTAAGTGTGGGATAGTGAGTATAGGAAGGCAAGATGGTATCAGGGGTACAGAGTGTAACTGTGGGATAGTGAGTATAGTAAGGCAAGATGGTATCAGGGGTACAGAGTGTAACTGTGGGATAGTGAGTATAGTAAGGCAAGATGGTATCAGGGGGTACAGAGTGTAAGTGTGGGATAGTGAGTATAGTAAGGCAAGATGGTATCAGGGGTACAGAGTGTAAGTGTGGGATAGTGAGTATAGTAAGACAAGATGATGTCAGGGTTACAGAGTGTAACTGTGGGATAGTGAGTATAGTAAGGCAAGATGGTATCAGGGGTACAGAGTGTAAGTGTGGGATAGTGAGTATAGTAAGGCAAGATGGTATCAGGGGTACAGAGTGTAAGTGTGGGATAGTGAGTATAGTAAGGCAAGATGGTATCAGGGGTACAGAGTGTAACTGTGGGATAGTGAGTATAGTAAGGCAAGATGGTATCAGGGGTACAGAGTGTAACTGTGGGATAGTGAGTATAGTAAGGCAATATGGTATCAGGGGTACAGAGTGTAACTGTGGGATAGTGAGTATAGTAAGGCAAGATGGTATCAGGGGTACAGAGTGTAACTGTGGGATAGTGAGTATAGTAAGGCAAGATGGTATCAGGGGTACAGAGTGTAACTGTGGGATAGTGAGTATAGTAAGGCAAGATGGTATCAGGGGTACAGAGTGTAACTGTGGGATAGTGAGTATAGTAAGGCAAGATGGTATCAGGGGTACAGAGTGTAACTGTGGGATAGTGAGTATAGTAAGGCAAGATGGTATCAGGGGTACAGAGTGTAACTGTGGGATAGTGAGTATAGTAAGGCAAGATGGTATCAGGCCTATAGAGTATAACTGTAGAATAGTGAGTTGTAAGGCAAGATGGTATCAGGGGTACAGAGTTTAACTGTGGGATAGTGAGTATAGTAAGGCAAGATGGTATCAGGGGTACAGAGTGTAACTGTGGGATAGTGAGTATAGTAAGGCAAGATGGTATCAGGGGTATAGAGTGTAACTGGGATAGTGAGTATAGTAAGGCAAGATGGTATCAGGGGTATAGAGTGTAACTGGGATAGTGAGTATAGTAAGGCAAGATGGTATCAGGGGTACAGAGTGTAACTGGGATAGTGAGTATAGTAAGGCAAGATGGTATCAGGGGTATAGAGTGTAACTGGGATAGTGAGTATAGTAAGGCAAGATGGTATCAGTGGTACAGAGTGTAATTGTGGGACAGTGAGTATTGTAAGGCAAGATGGTATCAGGGGTACAGAGTGTAACTGTGGGATAGTGAGTATAGTAAGGCAAGATGGTATCAGGGGTACAGAGTGTAACTGTGGGATAGTGAGTATAGTAAGGCAAGATGGTATCAGGGGTACAGAGTTTAACTGTGGGATAGTGAGTATAGTAAGGCAAGATGGTATCAGGGGTACAGAGTTTAACTGTGGGATAGTGAGTATAGTAAGGCAAGATGGTATCAGGGGTACAGAGTATAACTGTGTGATAGTGAGTATAGTAAGGCAAGATGGTATCAGGGGTACAGAGTGTAACTGTGGGATAGTGAGTATAGTAAGGCAAGATTATATCAGGGGTACTGAATGTAACTGTGGGATAGTGAGTATAGTAAGGCAAGATGGTATCAGGGGTACAGAGTATAACTGTGTGATAGTGAGTATAGTAAGGCAAGATGGTATCAGGGGTACAGAGTATAACTGTGTGATAGTGAGTATAGTAAGGCAAGATGGTATCAGGGGTACAGAGTATAACTGTGTGATAGTGAGTATAGTAAGGCAAGATGGTATCAGGGGTACAGAGTGTAACTGTGTGATAGTGAGTATAGTAAGGCAAGATGGTATCAGGGGTACAGAGTGTAACTGTGGGATAGTGAGTATAGTAAGGCAAGATGGTATCAGGGGTACAGAGTGTAACTGTGGGATAGTGAGTATAGTAAGGCAAGATGGTATCAGGGGTACAGAGTGTAACTGTGGGATAGTGAGTATAGTAAGGCAAGATGGTATCAGGGGTACAGAGTATAACTGTGGGATAGTGAGTATAGTAAGGCAAGATGGTATCAGTGGTACAGAGTGTAATTGTGGGACAGTGAGTATAGTAAGGCAAGATGGTATCAGGGGTACAGAGTGAAACTGTGGGATAGTGAGTATAGTAAGGCAAGATGGTTTCAGGGGTACAGAGTGTAACTGTGGGATAGTGAGTATAGTAAGGCAAGATGGTATCAGGGGTATAGAGTGTAACTGGGATAGTGAGTATAGTAAGGCAAGATGGTATCAGGGGTATAGAGTGTAACTGGGATAGTGAGTATAGTAAGGCAAGATGGTATCAGGGGTACAGAGTGTAAGTGTGGGATAGTGAGTATAGTAAGGCAAGATGGTATCAGGGGTACAGAGTGTAAGTGTGGGATAGTGAGTATAGTAAGGCAAGATGGTATCAGGGGTACAGAGTGTAAGTGTGGATAGTGAGTATAGGAAGGCAAGATGGTATCAGGGGTACAGAGTGTAACTGTGGGATAGTGAGTATAGTAAGGCAAGATGGTATCAGGGGTACAGAGTGTAACTGTGGGATAGTGAGTATAGTAAGGCAAGATGGTATCAGGGGTACAGAGTGTAAGTGTGGGATAGTGAGTATAGTAAGGCAAGATGGTATCAGGGGTACAGAGTGTAAGTGTGGGATAGTGAGTATAGTAAGGCAAGATGGTATCAGGGGTACAGAGTGTAAGTGTGGGATAGTGAGTATAGTAAGGCAAGATGGTATCAGGGGTACAGAGTGTAAGTGTGGGATAGTGAGTATAGGAAGGCAAGATGGTATCAGGGGTACAGAGTGTAACTGTGGGATAGTGAGTATAGTAAGGCAAGATGGTATCAGGGGTACAGAGTGTAACTGTGGGATAGTGAGTATAGTAAGGCAAGATGGTATCAGGGGTACAGAGTGTAAGTGTGGGATAGTGAGTATAGTAAGGCAAGATGGTATCAGGGGTACAGAGTGTAAGTGTGGGATAGTGAGTATAGTAAGACAAGATGATGTCAGGGTTACAGAGTGTAACTGTGGGATAGTGAGTATAGTAAGGCAAGATGGTATCAGGGGTACAGAGTGTAAGTGTGGGATAGTGAGTATAGTAAGGCAAGATGGTATCAGGGGTACAGAGTGTAAGTGTGGGATAGTGAGTATAGTAAGGCAAGATGGTATCAGGGGTACAGAGTGTAACTGTGGGATAGTGAGTATAGTAAGGCAAGATGGTATCAGGGTACAGAGTGTAACTGTGGGATAGTGAGTATAGTAAGGCAAGATGGTATCAGGGGTACAGAGTGTAACTGTGGGATAGTGAGTATAGTAAGGCAAGATGGTATCAGGGGTACAGAGTGTAACTGTGGGATAGTGAGTATAGTAAGGCAAGATGGTATCAGGGGTACAGAGTGTAACTGTGGGATAGTGAGTATAGTAAGGCAAGATGGTATCAGGGGTACAGAGTGTAAGTGTGGGATAGTGAGTATAGTAAGGCAAGATGGTATCAGGGGTACAGAGTGTAACTGTGGGATAGTGAGTATAGTAAGGCAAGATGGTATCAGGCCTATAGAGTATAACTGTAGAATAGTGAGTTGTAAGGCAAGATGGTATCAGGGGTACAGAGTTTAACTGTGGGATAGTGAGTATAGTAAGGCAAGATGGTATCAGGGGTACAGAGTGTAACTGTGGGATAGTGAGTATAGTAAGGCAAGATGGTATCAGGGGTACAGAGTGTAACTGTGGGATAGTGAGTATAGTAAGGCAAGATGGTATCAGGGGTATAGAGTGTAACTGGGATAGTGAGTATAGTAAGGCAAGATGGTATCAGGGGTATAGAGTGTAACTGGGATAGTGAGTATAGTAAGGCAAGATGGTATCAGGGGTACAGAGTGTAACTGGGATAGTGAGTATAGTAAGGCAAGATGGTATCAGGGGTATAGAGTGTAACTGGGATAGTGAGTATAGTAAGGCAAGATGGTATCAGTGGTACAGAGTGTAATTGTGGGACAGTGAGTATTGTAAGGCAAGATGGTATCAGGGGTACAGAGTGTAACTGTGGGATAGTGAGTATAGTAAGGCAAGATGGTATCAGGGGTACAGAGTGTAACTGTGGGATAGTGAGTATAGTAAGGCAAGATGGTATCAGGGGTACAGAGTTTAACTGTGGGATAGTGAGTATAGTAAGGCAAGATGGTATCAGGGGTACAGAGTTTAACTGTGGGATAGTGAGTATAGTAAGGCAAGATGGTATCAGGGGTACAGAGTATAACTGTGTGATAGTGAGTATAGTAAGGCAAGATGGTATCAGGGGTACAGAGTGTAACTGTGGGATAGTGAGTATAGTAAGGCAAGATTATATCAGGGGTACTGAATGTAACTGTGGGATAGTGAGTATAGTAAGGCAAGATGGTATCAGGGGTACAGAGTGTAACTGTGGGATAGTGAGTATAGTAAGGCAAGATGGTATCAGGGGTACAGAGTTTAACTGTGGGATAGTGAGTATAGTAAGGCAAGATGGTATCAGGGGTACAGAGTATAACTGTGTGATAGTGAGTATAGTAAGGCAAGATGGTATCAGGGGTACAGAGTATAACTGTGGGATAGTGAGTATAGTAAGGCAAGATTATATCAGGGGTACTGAATGTAACTGTGGGATAGTGAGTATAGTAAGGCAAGATGGTATCAGGGGTACAGAGTGTAACTGTGGGATAGTGAGTATAGTAAGGCAAGATGGTATCAGGGGTACAGAGTGTAACTGTGGGATAGTGAGTATAGTAAGGCAAGATGGTATCAGGGGTACAGAGTATAACTGTGGGATAGTGAGTATAGTAAGGCAAGATGGTATCAGTGGTACAGAGTGTAATTGTGGGACAGTGAGTATAGTAAGGCAAGATGGTATCAGGGGTACAGAGTGAAACTGTGGGATAGTGAGTATAGTAAGGCAAGATGGTTTCAGGGGTACAGAGTGTAACTGTGGGATAGTGAGTATAGTAAGGCAAGATGGTATCAGGGGTATAGAGTGTAACTGGGATAGTGAGTATAGTAAGGCAAGATGGTATCAGGGGTATAGAGTGTAACTGGGATAGTGAGTATAGTAAGGCAAGATGGTATCAGGGGTACAGAGTGTAAGTGTGGGATAGTGAGTATAGTAAGGCAAGATGGTATCAGGGGTACAGAGTGTAAGTGTGGGATAGTGAGTATAGTAAGGCAAGATGGTATCAGGGGTACAGAGTGTAAGTGTGGGATAGTGAGTATAGGAAGGCAAGATGGTATCAGGGGTACAGAGTGTAACTGTGGGATAGTGAGTATAGTAAGGCAAGATGGTATCAGGGGTACAGAGTGTAACTGTGGGATAGTGAGTATAGTAAGGCAAGATGGTATCAGGGGTACAGAGTGTAAGTGTGGGATAGTGAGTATAGTAAGGCAAGATGGTATCAGGGGTACAGAGTGTAAGTGTGGGATAGTGAGTATAGTAAGGCAAGATGGTATCAGGGGTACAGAGTGTAAGTGTGGGATAGTGAGTATAGTAAGGCAAGATGGTATCAGGGGTACAGAGTGTAAGTGTGGGATAGTGAGTATAGGAAGGCAAGATGGTATCAGGGGTACAGAGTGTAACTGTGGGATAGTGAGTATAGTAAGGCAAGATGGTATCAGGGGTACAGAGTGTAACTGTGGGATAGTGAGTATAGTAAGGCAAGATGGTATCAGGGGTACAGAGTGTAAGTGTGGGATAGTGAGTATAGTAAGGCAAGATGGTATCAGGGGTACAGAGTGTAAGTGTGGGATAGTGAGTATAGTAAGACAAGATGATGTCAGGGTTACAGAGTGTAACTGTGGGACAGTGAGTATAGTAAGGCAAGATGGTATCAGGGGTACAGAGTGTAAGTGTGGGATAGTGAGTATAGTAAGGCAAGATGGTATCAGGGGTACAGAGTGTAAGTGTGGGATAGTGAGTATAGTAAGGCAAGATGGTATCAGGGTACAGAGTGTAACTGTGGGATAGTGAGTATAGTAAGGCAAGATGGTATCAGGGGTACAGAGTGTAACTGTGGGATAGTGAGTATAGTAAGGCAAGATGGTATCAGGGGTACAGAGTGTAACTGTGGGATAGTGAGTATAGTAAGGCAAGATGGTATCAGAGGTACAGAGTGTAACTGTGGGATAGTGAGTATAGTAAGGCAAGATGGTATCAGGGGTACAGAGTGTAACTGTGGATAGTGAGTATAGTAAGGCAAGATGGTATCAGGGTACAGAGTGTAACTGTGGGATAGTGAGTATAGTAAGGCAAGATGGTATCAGGGGTACAGAGTGTAACTGTGGGATAGTGAGTATAGTAAGGCAAGATGGTATCAGGCCTATAGAGTATAACTGTAGAATAGTGAGTTGTAAGGCAAGATGGTATCAGGGGTACAGAGTTTAACTGTGGGATAGTGAGTATAGTAAGGCAAGATGGTATCAGGGGTACAGAGTGTAAGTGTGGGATAGTGAGTATAGTAAGGCAAGATAGTATCAGGGGTACAGAGTGTAAGTGTGGGATAGTGAGTATAGTAAGGCAAGATGGTATCAGGGGTACAGAGTGTAAGTGTGGGATAGTGAGTATAGGAAGGCAAGATGGTATCAGGGGTACAGAGTGTAAGTGTGGGATAGTGAGTATAGGAAGGCAAGATGGTATCAGGGGTACAGAGTGTAACTGTGGGATAGTGAGTATAGGAAGGCAAGATGGTATCAGGGGTACAGAGTGTAACTGTGGGATAGTGAGTATAGTAAGGCAAGATGGTATCAGGGGTACAGAGTGTAAGTGTGGGATAGTGAGTATAGTAAGACAAGATGATGTCAGAGTTACAGAGTGTAACTGTGGGATAGTGAGTATAGTAAGGCAAGATGGTATCAGGGGTACAGAGTGTAACTGTGGGATAGTGAGTATAGTAAGACAAGATGATGTCAGGGTTACAGAGTGTAACTGTGGGATAGTGAGTATAGTAAGGCAAGATGGTATCAGGGGTACAGAGTGTAAGTGTGGGATAGTGAGTATAGTAAGGCAAGATGGTATCAGGGGTACAGAGTGTAAGTGTGGGATAGTGAGTATATTAAGGCAAGATGGTATCAGGGGTACAGAGTGTAACTGTGGGATAGTGAGTATAGTAAGGCAAGATGGTATCAGGGGTACAGAGTGTAACTGTGGGATAGTGAGTATAGTAAGGCAAGATGGTATCAGGGGTACAGAGTGTAACTGTGGGATAGTGAGTATAGTAAGGCAAGATGGTATCAGGGGTACAGAGTGTAACTGTGGGATAGTGAGTATAGTAAGGCAAGATGGTATCAGGGGTACAGAGTGTAACTGTGGGATAGTGAGTATAGTAAGGCAAGATGGTATCAGGGGTACAGAGTGTAACTGTGGGATAGTGAGTATAGTAAGGCAAGATGGTATCAGGGGTACAGAGTGTAACTGTGGGATAGTGAGTATAGTAAGGCAAGATGGTATCAGGCCTATAGAGTATAACTGTAGAATAGTGAGTTGTAAGGCAAGATGGTATCAGGGGTACAGAGTTTAACTGTGGATAGCTCACACTAATGCTGGATGCTGGCACAGGTACACGGGGCAGAAAGTGGGGGCTAAATAAATATATGGCTACACACTAATACTGGATGGCTGGCACAGGTACACGGGGCAGAAAGTGGGGGCTAAATAAATATATGGCTACACACTAATGCTGGATGCTGGCACAGGTACACGGTGCAGAAAGTGGGGGCTAAATAAATATATGGCTACACACTAATGCTGGATGCTGGCACAGGTACACGGGGCAGAAAGTGTGGGCTAAATAAATATATGGCTACACACTAATGCTTGATGCTGGCACAGGTACACGGGGCAGAAAGTGGGGGCTAAATAAATATATGGCTACACACTAATGCTGGATGCTGGCACAGGTACACGGGGCAGAAAGTGGGGGCTAAATAAATATATGGCTACACACTAATGCTGGATGCCGGCACAGGTACACGGGGCAGAATGTTGGGGTAAATAAATATATGGCTACACACTAATGCTGGATGCTGGCACAGGTACACGGGATCGAAAGTGGGGGCTAAATAAATATATGGCTACACACTAATGCTTGTTTCTGGCACAAGTACATGGGACAGAAAGTGGGGGCTAAATAAATATATGGCTACACACTAATGCTTGTTTCTGGCACAAGTACACGGGACAGAAAGTGGGGGCTAAATAAATATATGGCTACACACTAATGCTGGATGCCGGCACAGGTACACGGGGCAGAAAGTGGGGGCTAAATAAATATATGGCTACACACTAATGCTGGATGCTGGCACAGGTACACGGGGCAGAAAGTGGGGGCTAAATAAATATATGGCTACACACTAATGCTGGTATAGGTACACTGGGTAGAATGTGGGGCTAAATAAATATATGGCTACACACTAATGCTGGATGCCGGCACAGGTACACGGGGCAGAAAGTGGGGGCTAAATAAATATATGGCTACACACTAATGCTGGATGCTGGCACAGGTACACGGGGCAGAAAGTGGGGGCTAAATAAATATATGGCTACACACTAATGCTGGTACAGGTACACGGGGTAGAAAGTGGGGGCTAAATAAATATGACTGTATGTGCGAACCCGCACCTGGAAGAGCCAAATTCAAGGGGCTAAAGAGCCGCTTGTGGCTCAAGACCCACAGTTTCCAACCATTGCCCTAGTTATAAAGTCCTTATTATATTAGGGTCAGTTTTATCAAGGGCCATTTAGCCATCCAGTATATTTTGGGGGTGTGGGAGGAAAGCAGAGTGCCCTGAGGAAACACACAGAGACAGGTCTGGATTGGGATTCAAATAGAAACAGCCCCACAGGCCCAATAAATAGTGACAGTCTATGGCATCTTACAGAAGCCCCTCTGGCATTTGCCAGAACCCACAGATTGCCAGTTTAGGAATGAAGAGAGATTATATAACTTCTTGCAGTTATTGCCCAGGTTAAAATCAAACCCCCAGCACTACAAGGCAATATACTAACCGTTGAGCCACTAGTGATCAATATGGTATTGTAGTGGTTTTGTGCATCCTTAGTTTTGTCACTGCACCCCATCTCCTGGAAACTGCAGAGGTCAAAGCAAGTGGCTGCATTTACATGAATATATATATATACACACACATTTACGTAATGCGTACTTTTATGAATGCTTGGGGTGGGAAGGCATTAGGAGCTTTGACCTTGAAGTACCCTTGTCTTGCTTGCCACAAAGTCACAAGACACATTTATTATTTTCCAAAATCCATAGCTGGTTATTATAATGAATCTATATATTGTTTGTCTTTGCAGTCCACATTCTTGCAACTCAGGCTGTCTTCTGGTCTTCGAAAGGTCCTTTTTGGCACGGCTCTTGGTACGGTCGCCCTAGCCCTGGCTGCACACCAGCTAAAACGGCACAAGCACAAGAAGAAGCAGATTACAGCAGGCAATGGAGGCCTAAAGCTCGGCGGGGTGCCTGGCTCTGTTTTGCCCGTTAGGCGTTCTTCCTCAGCTAAAAAAGGTGAGCGATATTGCTGTGTTTGCTGCCTGGGCAAATATAGATTCCTGACAAATCATATGACGCACGGAAATCTGTAGAGATTTGGGAACAAAATCCAGCACCAGGATTATCTGATCGGTGGGGGAGGTATTGATCATGTAAGCCATTTAGGCAAAGGATTATTTCCAAGAAAGAGACATCTGGGAGCAGTTTAATGGGCATACAACGATGCTAATTACAGCTCAGATTGTATATCCCTTAGGTAATATTAGGAAGGCTCAGTGCTTCTCAGATTGTGAGACTTCTTGCTAAATTGGTACGGCTCTACTCTTTCTGTTGCCCACATACATCTAGTAAATGTTTAGAATAGAATGTCAGTAAGAACAAAAAAAGGTTAAAATGCTAGATGATACCCATGTGTTGGGCACCTTCCATCAGGGCAGTATTTTCTAGGGATGCACCGAATCTAGGATTCAGTATTCAACCAAGATTCTGCCTTTTTCAGCAGGATTTAGATTCAGCCGAATCCACGTTTCTGGCCGGACCAAATGCGAATCCGAAAAATCATGTGACTTTTTTACATGTAAACACGGAAGCTGAAATTTTTTTGAGATTTAACCCTTCCAAACCCGGTATTGGGCCGAATCCTTTACGAAGGGAGAATCCTTGGGAGAAGGGGCTCAGGTTCCTACAGACTACTTGCTGCAAAATGTAGAGCAGAGGGGGAGATCCAACTGACACATGCAATAGTCTGTGTACCCCGATCACCGATGGGGCAGTTGAAAATAGTGGTTTTTCTGGAGCAGGTCCAGGGGGGGGCCATTTTACAAAACTTTACCCAAAGTGGCTTTTTTTTTTTTTTTTAAACTTTGTTTTTTATTAGTTTGTTTTACAACAAAGTAGGATGCATACAAAATATGTGGAACAATGGGGGTTAAAGAAAGTAGAATAGGGGTTGGATAGAGGGTTAGAAGGTTAAAGGGGGGGGGGGGTTGGACTCTCGCCTTGCCGTTTTCATCTGGGTGGTCTTTTTTCTTTTCTCTTTTTTTTCCTTTTATTTAGGTAGCGTCTGGGATTTTCCCTTGGCATTGTCCGTTTTTAGATATGGTTAGTTGGTCGATTGTTTTGGTTTTCGGTCCAGGGTGTCCATATTTTTTCATATATATCCATTTTGTGGTGGATGAGTGCGGTCAATTTTTCCATTGTAGATGTCCACCAGATTTTAGCATATATACCAGCTGTGTGCCCTGTGGGCTTTATACATGATGTTGGCGCTGCATATATACTGGCTGTGTGCCCTGTGGGCATTATACATGATGTTAGCACTGCATATATACTGGCTGTGTGCCCTGTGGGCATTATACATGATGTTGGCACTACATATATACCGCCTGTGTGCCCTGTGGGCATTATATATGATGTTGGCACTGCATATATACTGGCTGTGTGCCCTGTGGGCATTATATATAATGTTGGCACTGCATATATACCGCCTGTGTGCCCTGTGGGCATTATATATGATGTTGGCACTGCATATATACTGGTTGTGTGCCCTGTGGGCATTATACATGATGTTGGCACTACATATATACCGCCTGTGTGCCCTGTGGGCATTATATATGATGTTGGCACTGCATATATACTGGTTGTGTGCCCTGTGGGCATTATACATGATGTTGGCACTACATATATACTGGCTGTGTTCCCTGTGGGCATTATATATGATGTTGGCACTACATATATACCGCCTGTGTGCCCTGTGGGCATTATATATGATGTTGGCACTGCATATATACCGGCTGTGTGCCCTGGGGCATTATACATGATGTTGGCTTCATATATACTGGCTGTGTTCCCTGTGGGCATTATAAATTATGTTGGCACTGCATATATACTGGCTGTGTGCCCTGTGGGCATTATAGATGGTATTGGCACTGCATATATACTAACTGTGTGCCCTGTGGGCATTATACATGATGTTGGCTCTTCATATATACTGGCTGTGTGCCCTGTGGTCATTATACATGATGTTGGCGCTGCATATATACCAGCTGTGTGTCCTGTGGGCATTATACATGATGTTGGCACTGCATATATACTGGCTATGTGTTTTGTGGCATTATACATGATGTTGTCACTGCATATATACCGGCTTTGTGCCCTGTGGGCATTATAGATGATGTTGGCACTGCATATATACCGGCTGTGTGCCCTGTGGGCATTATAGATGATGTTGGCACTGCATATATACCAGCTGTGTGCCCTGTGGGCATTATATATGATGTTGGCACTGCATATATACCGGCTGTGTGCCCTGTGGGCATTATACCTGTGGGCATTATACATGATGTTGGCTCTTCATATATACTGGCTGTGTTCCCTGTGGGCATTATACATGATGTTGGCACTGCATATATACTGGCTGTGCGCCCTTTGGGCATTATATATGATGTTGGCACTGCATATATACTGGTTGTATGCCCTGTGGGCATTATACATGATGTTGGCACTACATATATACTGGCTGTGTGCCCTGTGTGCATTATACATGATGTTGGCACTGCATATATACCGCCGTGTGCCCTGTGGGCATTATATATGATGTTGGCACTGCATATATACTGGTTGTTGCCCTGTGGGCATTATACATGATGTTGGCACTACATATATACTGGCTGTGTGCCCTGTGGGCATTATACATGATGTTGGCTCTTCATATATACTGGCTGTGTTCCCTGTGGGCATTATACATGATGTTGGTGCTGCATATATACTGGCTGTGTGCCCTGTGGGCATTATACATGATGTTGGCGCTGCATATATACTGGCTGTGTGCCCTGTGGGCATTATACATGATGTTGGCACTGCATATATACTGGCTGTGTGCCCTGTGGGCATTATTCATGATGTTGTCACTGCATATATACTGGCTATGTGTCCTGTGGGCATTATAGATGATGTTGGCACTGCATATATACCGCCTGTGTGCCCTGTGGGCATTATATATGATGTTGGCACTGCATATATACTGGCTGTGTGCCCTGTGGGCATTATACATAATGTTGGCACTGCATATATACTGGTTGTGTGCCCTGTGGGCATTATAGATGGTTGCCACTGCATATATACTAACTGTGTGCCCTGTGGCATTATATATGATGTTGGCACTGCATATATACTGGCTGTGTGCCCTGTGGGCATTATAGATGGTGTTGGCACTGCATATATACTGACTGTGTGCCTTGTGGGCATTATACATGATGTTGGCTCTACATATATACTGGCTGTGTGCCCTGTGGGCATTATATATGATGTTGGCACTGCATATATACTGGCTGTGTAGCCTGTGGGCATTATACATGATGTTGGCACTGCATATATACTGGTTGTGTGCCCTGTGGCATTATAGATGGTATTGGCACTGCATATATACTAACTGTGTGCCCTGTGGGCATTATATATGATGGTGGCACTGCATATATACTGGCTGTGTAGCCTGTGGGCATTATACATGATGTTGGCACTGCATATATACTGGTTGTGTGCCCTGTGGGCATTATAGATGGTATTGGCACTGCATATATACTAACTGTGTGCCCTGTGGGCATTATATATGATGTTGGTGCTGCATATATACTGACTGTGTGCCTTGTGGGCATTATACATGATGTTGGCTCTTCATATATACTGGCTGTGTTCCCTGTGGGCATTATAAATGATGTTGGCACTGCATATATACTGGCTGTGTGCCCTGTGGGCATTATAGATGGTATTGGCACTGCATATATACTAACTGTGTGCCCTGTGGGCATTATACATGATGTTGGCTCTTGATATATACTGGCTGTGTGCCCTGTGGTCATTATACATGATGTTGGCGCTGCATATATACCGGCTTTGTGCCCTGTGGGCATTATAGATGATGTTGGCACTGCATATATACCGGCTGTGTGCCCTGTGGGCATTATAGATGATTGGCACTGCATATATACTGGCTGTGTTCCCTGTGGGCATTATACATAATGTTGGCACTGCATATATACTGGCTGTGTGCCCTGTGGGCATGGTGTTGGCTTTGCATATATACT
>NC_030684.2:18325401-18353449 GCF_000004195.4 Xenopus tropicalis
CCTATTGCTATTGGTACAGACACACCAAACAATATTACAACTAAAAAAAAATATATTAGTTGGTCCAATAATAAAAATGGAAATGGTAGAGTGAATTATTTGCAATGTAAAAAGTGTAATTCAGAAATAAAGTACCCCATACCTATCAAGTCGGAATCCTTTTAGTAGTATAAATGAGGTGCCAACTAGTGATGAGCGAATATGTCCTGTTTCACCAAAAATTAGCAAACCGGTAATCTTGACATGCAGACGTGATGTATTTTTACGCGGGCAACTTTTTTTTCCTACAGCACACTTTTTTGTTGTGCAACTTATTTTTTCTCACTCAAAAAAACATTTAACCCTTTTACTGTTGTTTGGCAGATAAAGATTCTCTCTGGAGAGGCGCTGCAGAGGGTTTCTAGCGATGACAGCTCCCTGGGCAACGAGCCAGGCGGGCTGTCATGTGCGGCTCTGACATTGATCGTCGCACGATCGCATCACGTCTGCTGCTTGGTTCCGCTTCCTTCTTCCCCCAGCGCCGGCCCACTGACTTCTGCACATGGAGGACTAGGACTGTAGCACAGAGGACCAGGCACGCTTCAGGACAGGACACTTACCACACACTTACATACATTTACACACACATACAGCACACAATTTAGATATTCAAATACTCTGACTCATACTAATTACGCTGTCATGTGACTTATGCCCAAGTCTCATAAGAGCTATAGGGGTTTCTCCTGCTTGGGTGCTATTCTCCTGCCTACCACAAGGTGGGGCTACTCAGAACATTTGGCAAAAAAAGATTTCTGAGCCCTTTCTGAACTCTATCATGCTGAGATCTTCAGGTACAACATAAGGCAGCCTACAGGAGACCTGCTTTTTGGAAGGGTAAGGGGTCTGGGGTTTCAGAGATCAGTGTATTTAATGGGTTTGACGCTATGGTTCTCACTGCTTCTCACTGTGTGTATAATTAGTGTATTTTGTGTGGTGTTAACAAAGTGTCCATTTCCCAGTCTTTCAGGCATTTCTGGAGTTAATGGACTGCTTATTCCCCATCTTCCAAGGATCGTACCGGCATGTGAGAAGTTAATGGACTATTTATTTCCCATTTTCCAACAACATTTTGGCATGTGCAGAGTTAGTGGAATTCTTATTGTCCATTTTCTGAGGATCTTTCCAGCATGTGTGGAGTTAATGGAGCGGTACATCAGGGTAGGGGCCCATTTCTGGCCAGACTATACAGGTGGGGGCACATACCATGAGCAGGAGAGAAGGAGGATCAGAGAGGAGCTGCAGGGGGTGAGTATGGAGAGAAATCCCTCTATATTAACCCTTAGCAGTGTGTTTGCTCCCTGCTGTCTCTCTTCAGCCCCCTCTGCCTGTGCCCCCTACCAACTCCCTGGTAAGGATGATGGCACACTAGGAGATTAGTCGCCCGCATCTGCGCTACCGCCGGCGACTGCTCTCCTGAAAATGCTTTCCCATTGGCAATAATGTAAATCACTGGGGGGAAACGTACACGCAATCCCCCGCGAGGCAACTTAGGAAAGCGGAAGCGCATTGTAGGTTTCCCCACTGGCGATTTCCATTATTGCCTGTGAGAAGGGAACTAGGGACGTCTCTTCGCCCGCGGTATCTCAGTTTATCGTGGGTAAGAAAACGCCCTGTGTGCCGGTGCCCTAACCCATTAAGATTTTATCATTTCCTGCTACACATTTACAAAGCCTCCTTTTCCTCTGCCCCCAGACATGGTACTATTAACCTTTTGATACCAATTTCTCTCTCAATCCCCACTGCCCACCCTTTAAACTCCCTGTTTCCCTTATGCATGATGTTGGCACTGCATATATACTTGCTGTGTGCCCTGTGGGCATTATACATGGTGTTGGCGCTGCATATATACTGGCTGTGTGCATTGTGGGCATTATACATGATGTTGGCGTGGCATATATACTGGCTATGTGCCCTGTGGGCATTATACATGGTGTTGGCACTGCATATATACTGTCTGTGTGCCCGGTGGGCATTATACATGATGTTGGCACTGCATATATACTGTCTGTGTTCCCTGTAGGCATTAAACATGATGTTGGCACTGCATATATACTGGCTATGTGCATTGTGGGCATTATACATGATGTTGGCACTGCATATATACTGACTATGTGCCCTGTGGGCATTATACATGGTGTTGGCGCTGCATATGTACTGTCTGTGTGCCCTGTGGGCATTATACATGATGTTGGCACTGCATATATACTGTCTGTGTGCCCGGTGGGCATTATACATGATGTTGGCGCTTCATATATACTGTCTGTGTGCCTTGTGGGCATTATACATGATGTTGGCACTGCATATATACTGACTATGTGCCCTGTGGGCATTATACATGATGTCCACAGGGCATGTGTATCCCACAGGTACAGAGTATAACTGTGGGATAGTGAGTATAGTAAGGCAAGATGGTATCAGGGGTACAGAGTTTAACTGTGGGATAGTGAGTATAGTAAGGCAAGATGGTATCAGGGGTACAGAGTTTAACTGTGGGATAGTGAGTATAGTAAGGCAAGATGGTATCAGGGGTACAGAGTTTAACTGTGGGATAGTGAGTATAGTAAGGCAAGATGGTATCAGGGGTACAGAGTGTAACTGTGGGATAGTGAGTATAGTAAGGCAAGATGGTATCAGGGGTACAGAGTGTAACTGTGGGATAGTGAGTATAGTTGTAATCCTAAGCACATTAGGCATTAAACTGTTCGGGAGCCCCGTGGCGCTGCCATTCATTTTTAAGGAGAAATGGTGTAAAATGTAAGCTGTAACGTGATGTTTAGGTGCTGCTTCAAAACGCTAATTTACAGAAAGTTTTGCAACTTAGTAGTTTGGAGTAGAAAGACATGGTTACCCCGTTCAGATTCACCCTAACGTGTACTTTCCAAAAATACATGGCTTTCTTGGGTAAACTTGGGGATATGTTTGTAACTTTACTCTACATAAAATGCAGTAAGTGCATTGATTTTGCAGTAGCTAAAGTGACCTATGGGATAAATTGTATGCGCTATTGTGATGGAGTCTCTGTAGGCCGGACCCTTATGTAATGCTGTACATACCGGCACCAAACTGCCCAGTAGCGCCCTGGCATTCATATTTAGGGGATTCACACTGATAAAAGTAATAGTGACACGTTCCTATCAGCTATAAGTATTGGCTCCTGGTTCCAGTGGTACCGTACCTTGTAGGGGCACAGCACTTCCCTTTAGCCCGGCACGTTAGCGGGACTTGCACCTCAGTTTGAGCGCATACCTGCTTTCTCCAGATGGTGGCGCCATTGGGCCGCAGTTGTGTCTCCGGCTCATGTGGAATTGTAGGGGGGTAAAAATGCGGTGTTTGAGCTAAAATACAACATGGTTACTTAAAATGGCCTAAAATGGCACTTTGTATGCCGCTTATAAATGACCCCTGCGGCATTCTTGGTTTCGCTTGTAGATTTGTTCCACTGTTATTAAGGGGGAAGTTGACCTTTAAATTGGCATTAAGTGTGATGTACACGGGGATATTCCAAAACAGTTTGCAGTTAGTCTAGTCTAGTTTATTTTCTAGCTTTCCTATTATTTTTTTTTGTTCAGCTGAGCGTCTTGGAATTTCAACAGATAGCTAGTTGCTAGGTCCAGTTTCCCTAGCAACCCAATAGTGGTTTGAAAGAGAGAAAAAGAATGGGATAAAATATTAGTAGTACAGTCAAACCCTGACTTCAGCTCCTGCACAGGGTACAATGGCGCTACCCAAACAAAGCTGTACATAGGTGGGTACGCAGGTTGGTAACATCTTGCCCTACTGACTCCATCTTGTTCTGCTGAACCTATGTTACCTTCCGCTGCTGCTGTGCAGGAACCTTCTGTGCTTGGGGGAACTCGCATGAATGGTCCTGCAGCTCCAGTGGCTTTGGTGCTACAACTCCCAGTACCCTGCATCCACCTTAAGGCAATGTTTTATATACATAGTACATAGTATTAATGGGAAGGAGCACACACAGAGCAAGTGAATGCTGCTTGCTTAGACTTTATTTTAGTGTTGCCAGGATGTTTGAAAAAGGTGCAGGTCTCCCCAAAACACTCTGCTAGTTGTGTGCTCCATCTATGCTCGGCCCAGGGCACGGGCACTTGTTTGTCTGCTTGTACTGCCGTATATAAACTGCCCAATACCCAGAATAAAGACACACACACGGCTTGATGGTTCATCTGTGAAAATCACAGTTTTATTAATAATACAAATAATAAATTGTGTTTTTCATTGATTCTGAGGAAGGCAAAAAAAACCTCTGAGAAGCTTTGAGCCAATCTGCTTCATTAGAGGGAAAAATTCCTTCCTGACTCCTTAACGGCAATCGGATTTGCTCCCAGAATCAATGCCTTCACCCTGCTTGCCATAATCAAGGGAAGCAGGGTGAGGGAAACAAGGGAATATGGTAGCATACACACCATTCCATTGGGCCCCAGGCAGCTTGCAGACCCCGGCTCCTGCAGTCTGAGGGATGGATGGAAAGGGAATGCAGTTTTTACCAAGCACCTTAAGGTGCTCTTGTGTATGAACCATATTTTAGATGAAAGGGGGAGCACCGCTGGTGGAATCACGGTGGATGGGAGTGCAGGCACCGCTGGTGGAATTACGGTGGATGGGAGTGCAGGCACCGCTGGTGGAATTACGGTGGATGGGAGTGCAGGCACCGCTGGTGGAATTGCGGTTGATAGGAGAGAAGGTGGATCAGGGCGGATCTTACCTTTTGCCTTTTAGTTAGTTGAAATGAAACTTCTGACAAGCACTGCCCTAAGGTAAGATGGTGGCACAAGAGGAAGGTCTTGTTCTTCCTCCAGTATCTGGTTCCAATGAAAGGCTCAATGGTCAGATCAGCCCTATTTGGCCCAGAATGTGGATCTGTTTGGCACCAGACTCACAAATGTGTATTTAGTAAATCCAAATTACTGTAAACTATGGATATGGAAACTATTCTGTAAACTGTGGGATAGTGAGTATAGTAAGGCAAGATGGTATCAGGCCTATAGAGTATAACTGTAGAATAGTGAGTTGTAAGGCAATATGGTATCAGGCGTACAGAGTGTAACTGTGGGATAGTGAGTATAGTAAGGCAAGATGGTATCAGGGGTACAGAGTGTAACTGTGGGATTGTGAGTATAGTAAGGCAAGATGGTATCAGGGGTACAGAGTGTAACTGTGGGATAGCTCACACTAATGCTGGATACTGGCACAGGTACACGGGGCAGAAAGTGGGGGCTAAATAAATATATGGCTACACACTAATGCTGAATGCTGGCACAGGTACACGGGATGGAAAGTGGGGGCTAAATAAATATATGGCTACACACTAATGCTGGATGCTGGCACAGGTACACGGGGCAGAAAGTGGGGGCTAAATAAATATATGGCTACACACTAATGCTGGCACAGGTACACGGGGCAGAAAGTGGGGGCTAAATAAATATATGGCTACACGCTAATGCTGGATGCTGGCACAGGTACAAGGGACAGAAAGTGGGGGCTAAATAAATATATGGCCACACACTAATGCTGGATGCTGGCACAGGTACACGGGACGAAAGGTGGGGGCTAAATAAATATATGGCTACACACTAATGCTGGATGCTGGCACAGGTACACGGGACGGAAGGTGGGGGCTAAATAAATATATGGCTACACACTAATGCTGGATGCTGGCACAGGTACACGGTGCAGAAAGTGGGGGCTAAATAAATATATGGCTACACACTAATGCTGGATGCAGGCACAGGTACACGGGGCAGAAAGTGGGGGCTAAATAAATATATGGCTTCACACTAATGGTAGATTCTGGCACAGGTACACGGGATGGAAAGTGGGGGCTAAATAAATATATGGCTACACACTAATGCTGGATGCTGGTACAGGTACACGGGGCAGAAAGTGGGGGCTAAATAAATATATGGCTACACACTAATGCTGGATGCTGGCACAGGTACACGGGGCAGAAAGTGGGGGCTAAATAAATATATGGCTTCACACTAATGGTAGATTCTGGCACAGGTACACGGGATTGAAAGTGGGGGCTAAATAAATATATGGCTACACACTAATGCTTGATGCTGGCACAGGTACACGGGGCAGAAAGTGGGGGCTAAATAAATATATGGCTACACACTAATGCTGGATGCTGGCACAGGTACACGGGGCAGAAAGTGGGGGCTAAATAAATATATGGCTACACACTAATGCTGGATGCTGGTACAGGTACACGGGATTGAAAGTGGGGGCTAAATAAATATATGGCTACACACTAATGCTGGATGCTGGTACAGGTACACGGGATTGAAAGTGGGGGCTAAATAAATATATGGCTACACACTAATGCTGGATGCTGGCACAGGTACGCGGGATGGAAAGTGGGGGCTAAATAAATATATGGCTACACACTAATGCTGGATGCTGGCACAATACACGGGATAGAAAGTGGGGGCTAATAAATATATGGCTACACACTAATACTGGATGCTGGCACAGGTACACGGGGCAGAAAGTGGGGGCTAAATAAATATATGGCTACACACTAATGCTGGATGCTGGCACAATACACGGGATTGACAATGGGGGCAAAATAAATGACTACACACTGATACTGGATGCTGGCACAGGAACAAGGGGCAGAAAGTGGGGGCTAAATAAATATATGGCTACACACTAATGCTGGATGCTGGCACAGGTACACGGGGCAGAAAGTGGGGACTAAATAAATATATGGCTACACACTAATGCTGGATGCTGGCACAGGTACACGGGGGAGAAAGTGGGGGCTAAATAAATATATGGCTACACACTAATGCTGGATGCTGGCACAGGTACATGGGGCAGAAAGTGGGGGCTAAATAAATATATGGCTACACACTAATGCTGGATGCTGGCACAGGTACACGGGGGAGAAAGTGGGGGCTAAATAAATATATGGCTACACACTAATGCTGGATGCTGGCACAGGTACATGGGGCAGAAAGTGGGGGCTAAATAAATATATGGCTACACACTAATACTGGATGCTGGCACAGGTACACGGGGCAGAAAGTGGGGGCTAAATAAATATATGGCTCCACACTAATGCTGGATGCTGGCACAATACACGGGATTGACAATGGGGGCAAAATAAATGACTACACACTAATACTGGATGCTGGCACAGGAACAAGGGGCAGAAAGTGGGGGCTAAATAAATATATGGCTACACACTAATGCTGGATGCTGGCACAGGTACACGGGGCAGAAAGTGGGGACTAAATAAATATATGGCTACACACTAATGCTGGATGCTGGCACAGGTACATGGGGCAGAAAGTGGGGGCTAAATAAATATATGGCTACACACTAATGCTGGATGCTGGCACAGGTACACGGGGGAGAAAGTGGGGGCTAAATAAATATATGGCTACACACTAATGCTGGATGCTGGCACAGGTACATGGGGCAGAAAGTGGGGGCTAAATAAATATATGGCTACACACTAATACTGGATGCTGGCACAGGTACACGGGATGGAAAGTGGGGGCTAAATAAATATATGGCTACACACTAATGCTGGATGCTGGCACAATACACGGGATTGACAGTGGGGGCTAAATAAATGACTACACACTAATACTGGATGCTGGCACAGGAACAAGGGGCAGAAAGTGGGGGCTAAATAAATATATGGCTACACACTAATGCTTGATACTGGCACAGGTACACGGGATGGAAAGTGGGGGCTAAATAAATATATGGCTACACACTAATGCTTGATACTGGCACAGGTACACGGGATGGAAAGTGGGGGCTAAATAAATATATGGCTACACACTAATGCTGGATGCTGGCACAGGTACACGGGGCAGAAAGTGGGGGCTAAATAAATATATGGCTACACACTAATGCTGGCACAGGTACACGGGGCAGAAAGTGGGGGCTAAATAAATATATGGCTACACGCTAATGCTGGATGCTGGCACAGGTACAAGGGACAGAAAGTGGGGGCTAAATAAATATATGGCCACACACTAATGCTGGATGCTGGCACAGGTACACGGGACGAAAGGTGGGGGCTAAATAAATATATGGCTACACACTAATGCTGGATGCTGGCACAGGTACACGGGACGGAAGGTGGGGGCTAAATAAATATATGGCTACACACTAATGCTGGATGCTGGCACAGGTACACGGTGCAGAAAGTGGGGGCTAAATAAATATATGGCTACACACTAATGCTGGATGCAGGCACAGGTACACGGGGCAGAAAGTGGGGGCTAAATAAATATATGGCTTCACACTAATGGTAGATTCTGGCACAGGTACACGGGATGGAAAGTGGGGGCTAAATAAATATATGGCTACACACTAATGCTGGATGCTGGCACAGGTACACGGGGAAGAAAGTGGGGGCTAAATAAATATATGGCTTCACACTAATGGTAGATTCTGGCACAGGTACACGGGATAGAAAGTGGGGGCTAAATAAATATATGGCTACACACTAATGCTGGATGCTGGCACAGGTACACGGGGCAGAAAGTGGGGGCTAAATAAATATATGGCTACACACTAATGCTGGATGCTGGCACAGGTACACGGGGCAGAAAGTGGGGGCTAAATAAATATATGGCTTCACACTAATGGTAGATTCTGGCACAGGTACACGGGATTGAAAGTGGGGGCTAAATAAATATATGGCTACACACTAATGCTGGATGCTGGTACAGGTACACGGGATTGAAAGTGGGGGCTAAATAAATATATGGCTACACACTAATGCTGGATGCTGGCACAGGTACGCGGGATGGAAAGTGGGGGCTAAATAAATATATGGCTACACACTAATGCTGGATGCTGGCACAATACACGGGATAGAAAGTGGGGGCTAATAAATATATGGCTACACACTAATACTGGATGCTGGCACAGGTACACGGGGCAGAAAGTGGGGGCTAAATAAATATATGGCTACACACTAATGCTGGATGCTGGCACAATACACGGGATTGACAATGGGGGCAAAATAAATGACTACACACTGATACTGGATGCTGGCACAGGAACAAGGGGCAGAAAGTGGGGGCTAAATAAATATATGGCTACACACTAATGCTGGATGCTGGCACAGGTACACGGGGCAGAAAGTGGGGACTAAATAAATATATGGCTACACACTAATGCTGGATGCTGGCACAGGTACACGGGGCAGAAAGTGGGGGCTAAATAAATATATGGCTACACACTAATGCTGGATGCTGGCACAGGTACATGGGGCAGAAAGTGGGGGCTAAATAAATATATGGCTACACACTAATGCTGGATGCTGGCACAGGTACACGGGGGAGAAAGTGGGGGCTAAATAAATATATGGCTACACACTAATGCTGGATGCTGGCACAGGTACATGGGGCAGAAAGTGGGGGCTAAATAAATATATGGCTACACACTAATACTGGATGCTGGCACAGGTACACGGGGCAGAAAGTGGGGGCTAAATAAATATATGGCTCCACACTAATGCTGGATGCTGGCACAATACACGGGATTGACAATGGGGGCAAAATAAATGACTACACACTAATACTGGATGCTGGCACAGGAACAAGGGGCAGAAAGTGGGGGCTAAATAAATATATGGCTACACACTAATGCTGGATGCTGGCACAGGTACACGGGGGAGAAAGTGGGGGCTAAATAAATATATGGCTACACACTAATGCTGGATGCTGGCACAGGTACATGGGGCAGAAAGTGGGGGCTAAATAAATATATGGCTACACACTAATACTGGATGCTGGCACAGGTACACGGGGCAGAAAGTGGGGGCTAAATAAATATATGGCTCCACACTAATGCTGGATGCTGGCACAATACACGGGATTGACAATGGGGGCAAAATAAATGACTACACACTAATACTGGATGCTGGCACAGGAACAAGGGGCAGAAAGTGGGGGCTAAATAAATATATGGCTACACACTAATGCTGGATGCTGGCACAGGTACACGGGGCAGAAAGTGGGGACTAAATAAATATATGGCTACACACTAATGCTGGATGCTGGCACAGGTACATGGGGCAGAAAGTGGGGGCTAAATAAATATATGGCTACACACTAATGCTGGATGCTGGCACAGGTACACGGGGGAGAAAGTGGGGGCTAAATAAATATATGGCTACACACTAATGCTGGATGCTGGCACAGGTACATGGGGCAGAAAGTGGGGGCTAAATAAATATATGGCTACACACTAATACTGGATGCTGGCACAGGTACACGGGATGGAAAGTGGGGGCTAAATAAATATATGGCTACACACTAATGCTGGATGCTGGCACAATACACGGGATTGACAGTGGGGGCTAAATAAATGACTACACACTAATACTGGATGCTGGCACAGGAACAAGGGGCAGAAAGTGGGGGCTAAATAAATATATGGCTACACACTAATGCTTGATACTGGCACAGGTACACGGGATGGAAAGTGGGGGCTAAATAAATATATGGCTACACACTAATGCTTGATACTGGCACAGGTACACGGGATGGAAAGTGGGGGCTAAATAAATATATGGCTACACACTAATGCTGGATGCTGGCACAGGTACACGGGGCAGAAAGTGGGGGCTAAATAAATATATGGCTACACACTAATGCTGGCACAGGTACACGGGGCAGAAAGTGGGGGCTAAATAAATATATGGCTACACGCTAATGCTGGATGCTGGCACAGGTACAAGGGACAGAAAGTGGGGGCTAAATAAATATATGGCCACACACTAATGCTGGATGCTGGCACAGGTACACGGGACGAAAGGTGGGGGCTAAATAAATATATGGCTACACACTAATGCTGGATGCTGGCACAGGTACACGGGACGGAAGGTGGGGGCTAAATAAATATATGGCTACACACTAATGCTGGATGCTGGCACAGGTACACGGTGCAGAAAGTGGGGGCTAAATAAATATATGGCTACACACTAATGCTGGATGCAGGCACAGGTACACGGGGCAGAAAGTGGGGGCTAAATAAATATATGGCTTCACACTAATGGTAGATTCTGGCACAGGTACACGGGATGGAAAGTGGGGGCTAAATAAATATATGGCTACACACTAATGCTGGATGCTGGTACAGGTACACGGGGCAGAAAGTGGGGGCTAAATAAATATATGGCTACACACTAATGCTGGATGCTGGCACAGGTACACGGGGCAGAAAGTGGGGGCTAAATAAATATATGGCTTCACACTAATGGTAGATTCTGGCACAGGTACACGGGATTGAAAGTGGGGGCTAAATAAATATATGGCTACACACTAATGCTTGATGCTGGCACAGGTACACGGGGCAGAAAGTGGGGGCTAAATAAATATATGGCTACACACTAATGCTGGATGCTGGCACAGGTACACGGGGCAGAAAGTGGGGGCTAAATAAATATATGGCTACACACTAATGCTGGATGCTGGTACAGGTACACGGGATTGAAAGTGGGGGCTAAATAAATATATGGCTACACACTAATGCTGGATGCTGGCACAATACACGGGATAGAAAGTGGGGGCTAATAAATATATGGCTACACACTAATACTGGATGCTGGCACAGGTACACGGGGCAGAAAGTGGGGGCTAAATAAATATATGGCTACACACTAATGCTGGATGCTGGCACAATACACGGGATTGACAATGGGGGCAAAATAAATGACTACACAGTAATACTGGATGCTGGCACAGGAACAAGGGGCAGAAAGTGGGGGCTAAATAAATATATGGCTACACACTAATGCTGGATGCTGGCACAGGTACATGGGGCAGAAAGTGGGGGCTAATAAATATATGGCTACACACTAATGCTGGATGCTGGCACAATACACGGGATAGAAAGTGGGGGCTAATAAATATATGGCTACACACTAATACTGGATGCTGGCACAGGTACACGGGGCAGAAAGTGGGGGCTAAATAAATATATGGCTACACACTAATGCTGGATGCTGGCACAATACACGGGATTGACAATGGGGGCAAAATAAATGACTACACAGTAATACTGGATGCTGGCACAGGAACAAGGGGCAGAAAGTGGGGGCTAAATAAATATATGGCTACACACTAATGCTGGATGCTGGCACAATACACGGGATTGACAATGGGGGCAAAATAAATGACTACACAGTAATACTGGATGCTGGCACAGGAACAAGGGGCAGAAAGTGGGGGCTAAATAAATATATGGCTACACACTAATGCTGGATGCTGGCACAGGTACATGGGGCAGAAAGTGGGGGCTAAATAAATATATGGCTACACACTAATGCTGGATGCTGGCACAGGTACACGGGGGAGAAAGTGGGGGCTAAATAAATATATGGCTACACACTAATGCTGGATGCTGGCACAGGTACATGGGGCAGAAAGTGGGGGCTAAATAAATATATGGCTACACACTAATGCTGGATGCTGGCACAGGTACACGGGGCAGAAAGTGGGGACTAAATAAATATATGGCTACACACTAATGCTGGATGCTGGCACAGGTACATGGGGCAGAAAGTGGGGGCTAAATAAATATATGGCTACACACTAATGCTGGATGCTGGCACAGGTACACGGGGGAGAAAGTGGGGGCTAAATAAATATATGGCTACACACTAATGCTGGATGCTGGCACAGGTACATGGGGCAGAAAGTGGGGGCTAAATAAATATATGGCTACACACTAATACTGGATGCTGGCACAGGTACACGGGGCAGAAAGTGGGGGCTAAATAAATATATGGCTACACACTAATGCTGGATGCTGGCACAATACACGGGATTGACAGTGGGGGCTAAATAAATATATGGCTACACACTAATGCTGGATGCTGGCACAGGTACACGGGGCAGAAAGTGGGGGCTAAATAAATATATGGCTACACACTAATGCTGGATGCTGGCACAGGTACGCGGGATGGAAAGTGGGGGCTAAATAAATAAATGACTACACACTAATACTGGATGCTGGCACAGGAACAAGGGGCAGAAAGTGGGGGCTAAATAAATATATGGCTACACACTAATGCTTGATACTGGCACAGGTACACGGGATGGAAAGTGGGGGCTAAATAAATATATGGCTACACACTAATGCTGGATGCTGGCACAGGTACACGGGGCAGAAAGTGGGGGCTAAATAAATATATGGCTACACACTAATGCTGGATGCTGGCACAGGTACGCGGGATGGAAAGTGGGGGCTAAATAAATATATGGCTACACACTAATGCTGGATGCTGGCACAGGTACACGGGGCAGAAAGTGGGGGCTAAATAAATATATGGCTACACACTAATGCTGGATGCTGGCACAGGTACACGGGGCAGAAAGTGGGGGCTAAAAAAGCAGGATTTCTTATAAAGCAGCAACATGTGTACATTTCTCTTTCTTTCTTCTTTCACTTTTCAGTGCCTCTACTTTGCTGATTTGTTCTATTCTCACAGTCTCTCCCCCTCTATGTGTTTCCCCTTCCAAATGAGCCCAATACCCAGAATAAAGACACACACACACGGCTTGATGGTTCATCTGTGAAAATCACAGTTTTATTAATAATACAAATAATAAATTGTGTTTTTCATTGATTCTGAGGAAGGCAAAAAAAACCTCTGAGAAGCTTTGAGCCAATCTGCTTCATTAGAGGGAAAAATTCCTTCCTGACTCCTTAACGGCAATCGGATTTGCTCCCAGAATCAATGCCTTCACCCTGCTTGCCATAATCAAGGGAAGCAGGGTGAGGGAAACAAGGGAATATGGTAGCATACACACCATTCCATTGGGCCCCAGGCAGCCTGCAGACCCCGGCTCCTGCAGTCTGAGGGATGGATGGAAAGGGAATGCAGTTTTTACCAAGCACCTTAAGGTGCTCTTGTGTATGAACCATATTTTAGATGAAAGGGGGAGCACCGCTGGTGGAATTACGGTGGATGGGAGTGCAGGCACCGCTGGTGGAATTACGGTGGATGGGAGTGCAGGCACCGCTGGTGGAATTACAGCGGATGGGAGTGCAGGCACCGCTGGTGGAATTACGGTGGATGGGAGTGCAGGCACCGCTGGTGGAATTACGGTGGATGGGAGTGCAGGCACCGCTGGTGGAATTGCGGTTGATAGGAGAGAAGGTGGATCTGGGCAGATCTTACCTTTTGCCTATTAGTTCCGAGGGCCACCTGCAAAAATCAAACAAAAGAACTTATTTATACCTTAGCAAGCGATATCCCTGGAGAAACCCTATTACACTTAGGGGCACATTAATATCAAATCGGGCGCTGAAGCAAAATTAAAACACTGAACAAGTGGGTATTTTTCCCCACAACGTTGGCATCTTACATGGGCTTCACACATTGCACAAAATCTGAGAATTGCAATTGATTTCAATCCATCAGCCCCTTTCCATTACAAAATAGCCATCATTTAGGGAATATTTCCATTTCAGCAAACAGCATAGAAAGAAGAAAGGGAAAGAAGGATGGATTCTATACTGCACCTTAATATCTCTCGCTGTTCCGCGTCAGGATGACCTTGTTGATAGCCTCTAGGTCTTTGTAGAGGCCCTTTAGGTGGGCTTTGATGTACCTGTAGTCCCCTCGGAAGTCGGCCTTCAGGCGAAATTGCCACCACTTTGTGATCTTCACACAATCCCTGGCCATCCACAGATCATAGAGTGCCATCCTGATGTCTCCTCTTATCTGGTCCCTAATGCACTCCAAATAGGGACCCGCCCGTGGATCTTCAAAATCCCTGATCTCGAAGATGTCCCGATCAGGGGGGATCCACCATGAGATCTACAGAAATGCAGGAAACAAGAAGACATTAAGGTCTCCAGCAGGTTTTCTTTAATCCTCAGTAATAATAATTAGAATTTCTTAGCCCACATACCACAGCAATGTGTATTTATTAGCACTAGGGGCGCTTACCTTCCCATAGCGGTACTCGTAGTACTGCCGGCTGCTGGCACTCATGCCCATCTCTGCTGCCTCTGTCATATAAAATAGAGATTTGGGAAGGTTAGAGTTAATCTAAAGATGTCAAATTAAAAGACCCCAAATAAACACAGTAAAGATCAGAGTTAGGGGTAGAACTCCATGGATGTGCCTCTTTTTTAACCTCATCTACTATGTAATACATATTGCAGAGGGAAAAATGCTGGTTCCTTACCAGGTGAACCACAATGGGTCCGGCAGGTTCTTCTTGTTCTTCTGCTGTGGAGAAAAGGTGTAGTCTTTAAAAAGACTTTTGTGTGTCTTCTTCTGTATCTTCTTCTATATCGCAAGGATGGTAGGAGTCGCTGCAAATCACTGGAAGTCTCTCAAATCGCTCTATTTCTCAAGTCTCTCAAATCGCTCTATTTCAGGAGAGAGAAGAGACTGTGAGCTCTTGTGATCCTCTCTGCCATTTATAGCAGTATATACTAGGGTTCCCTTTCTGTATCCCTCCCAGTTGTACTGCGCTACTGAATATGTTTGCTGCTCTATAAATAACCAGTAGCACCAATTATTAGAAGCTTTAATAGAATGAAGAATTTGATTGGGAGAGATACAAACGTTTGGTGCAAAGAAGGGCTCCGGACAGCGCTGCCAACCAAGCGTGGGTCCTGGTGTCACAGTGCTTTTAGGGGGCTGTACAGGCTGATGGGAAAAGATCAACCCCATTCATTTCTGTGCCAATTGCTTTGCTTTGCAAGGAAAAATGTATTGAAATGGATTCAGTTAAATGTTAAGGTTGCTACATGAGAGCAGGGCAGATACCCGGGGCAAAGGGGCAGAACTCTAAGGAGCCTGTCAATACTGGGAGGAAAAATGTATGTATTGTATGGCCTCCAAATGTTTATGGGGTCCCCAGTCAAAAAAAAAAATATGTATTTGCTGCAGAACTGCAAAACTGCCAAATCCCGGGTCTGTGTCTCCCAACCAGCGCTAAGATTAATGTCATCTCTAAAATTCTCCAAATTCACTAAAATCTGTGAGAGGAGCAACATCCGCTAGTCTAGGGGGGCATCACCCAACTATTTCCCATCTTTTTTTAGCTAAAATAAGGGTTATTTGGCAAAAATATTCTCAGAGGGGATTCAGACTTACCTCTCGCCACAAAGTCAACCAACGGACAAACCCAACTGTCACATTTCTAGGAGTGAAGTCACATGTCGTGAAGCAATGGGAAACAATGTAGCAGAAACAACATGATTGTTAGATTTGGGTAAAAACATTTCGCTAGATTATTTTTGCTTCAACCATCAGTACCAGCGACCAGAAAGCGATAAACAAATGCTGCTTCATTTGTCTCTGGCATAAATAGTGTGAGAATGGCAGTATTTTAAATGTTAAACAATGAAATTCAGTGAATTAAATCTGATTGGCTGTTGGTAGCTCCGTACACTTTTGGGCACCCAAGAAAAATTGCCTTTTCATTTGGGTTTCCCCCTTGACTATGTGATTCAAGTTTGGTGGGTTTGGCTCCAGAGCTCTAAGATTGGAAGCAGTTTAAATGTCTCCATTAAAGTCAATGGGTGAAATTGGATTGGCCGCTGTTGGCCCCTTCCACTTTGAGTTGTCCAACAAATGTCGCTGTTTCATTTGGGGTGACCCCATGATTATGTTATTCAAGTTTGGGGAGTGTAGCTTCACAGCTGTAAGTGTGGCAGCAGTTTTAAAATCTTTCCTGTCAAAGTCAATGGAAATATTGGGGTGTTCAGAGCGGCGCCGCAAAAAGACGGAGGCCGGGATCCCTTAGAAAAGCACAAGCAGCCTGCTCCGCTATAGGGCGAAGAAGTGGAGAGAGTTTGAGTGTTGTACCCCTAAACCTGTAGGAGGAGAAGCGTTTAGAAAATGGGCTGCGCTAAGAATGGGCTGAAGAATAAGCTGAAGTGGAAGAACAGTTTTTCAAAGCAACATAATAAATCCCAGGCTGATATGGGCACTAGTACTATGGATGGGGCACATATACATTTATCCCAGTAAGGTAAATGGCCAGTGAATTAAAGGGTAATCCCAGAACGTTTCTCTCTGTCTCAGCTTTTTTTATATGTTAAATATGCTCGAGAACAGTAACCTTTAGCCTTCCAGGGTTGGAGCTATAAATATATATATTCACAGTGTGATTCATGAATGTTATGCATAAGTTACACATAAGTACGTGTTCCCACAGCTCAAAAATATATGATTTTGGGTGGGTCAGTGTATTGTTTTGTGTGTTTTTACCCCACAAAAATGCAGAAAAATTTCTTTAAAGTGGAAGCTTTGAGGGGATTTTTTTTTTAGAATTTTCATACAATTTTATAGAATCTGCTACATCCAGTGGTCCAACTACATTCTAGTGAGAGTCTGACTGCTTACGACTTGATGTAATGAATTATGGGAAATAAAAATATAATCTATTCTCCAATAAGTATTATGTCTGTGTAAATAGAATGTATAGTCCTTTTCAGTGTGGCAGTTCTCTACATCATGTCAGACGTCTAGAAGGAATACTGGAGTGTCTGGCTGAGCAGTCTAAGTGTGGATCCAGAAGTATGTTGGAGTCCCCTCCAGCCGCTAACGTGGAGAAGAGGTGTCTCTCATGGTTATGGCTATTTTATATGGAGAAGGGCTGCTAGGCTTTGGCAAGCACTCATATTTTAACAGCTCGGTGTCAACCTGTCCCCTGCCAAGCTCATCCCGCTTAGGCTTTAGTTACTGTACTGTTTCCTCCGTGAATGAGGCCGTGTGGGGGTCTGCCTCTGAAAGAAATCATTGGACATCATTCCCTTTTTGATTGGCCGCTCTTCTCGCTCCAGCTATAGCACCAAGTAATGTCCCCGTAATTGTAGCCTTACAATCGTCCCAGACTACGTCAGGGCTTGCAGTGTTTTTATTAGTGTCCCAGAAGTCCATTGAGGCTCCTTAGAGCCCGCC
This sequence comes from Xenopus tropicalis, assembly GCF_000004195.4. NCBI lineage: Eukaryota > Metazoa > Chordata > Amphibia > Anura > Pipidae > Xenopus > Xenopus tropicalis. The sequence continues at coordinate 18,343,370 of NC_030684.2, forward strand.
TCGGATAGCCACGGTGAACTAAGGGTACAAATTTGGGATCGTCCTGCTGGTATTATATTTATCTTAAGGAGGACTGTATGGGCAGACCAGACCATATAGTATTTGGTCCACTAGTCTGTGTAAGTGAGAAATAGCTAAGGCTAAGTTTATTCTGGTTAGTGTGTTTATACTTAGTGGATTGGCAGGAGCCCATGTGGATAGATTTTTCCACTTTCAGATGTCGGTGAGGCCCAAAGTAACAGTATAGTGTCCATCAGGGTGTGGGATTGCCTATCAGGCTGCTAGTGGGGCTGCTGGGAATCCTGTAGCTTCTTGCCTTACCTGCTGCATTGCCTGGAGCTGAAAGGTTGGTGGTACATATATACTTGTTATGGTCAGTGGCTGGATAGCTAAGGTACATGAAAGGGCTACAAATCTGCCCTGAGGGTCTGTATGTAAGTCATGAAGTGAAGTTTAAAAGGTATGTGTTTTCTAATCAAAATAGAAGTGCCTCTGGCATAAGGGGGCGTGATAGCCATGAGCCTCCCAAGGGCTTTTTTAATGCCAGTAGGCATTGTCCCTCGAGATGGGTCTCCTGCAGTAGCAGGATATGGGGCTGATATTTTGTAATGTAATGGAAGATTAGAGATTGTTTGAATTTGGGATTTGGGCCCCTTAAGTTCCAAGATATGAGCGCTGAGGGCTCCTCTCCTGCTCGGTTTGACAATGACACATTGTGCAGTGACATGCAGTGCATTTCATTAATTGAGTGACCTTAGCATAGTAAACTTAATATGAATATAGTTATACCAGTTCTTGGGATTTCAATCTTCCCACAGTTTAATCACCAGTATCGTAAAGCAATTTTTTCCCCCAAAATAACTGTCCCTGTCCCTCCGTGCCGACCCCTAGTTGGGAAAGGCCTTTTCCCTGTAATTGTAAATGTGTTGTTAACACTAGGGAGACTATTAATCTAAATTATGCTCCAGATAGTCCTGTAGAAGTTGTGAATTGGTCCTATGGGAGGTAGTGAGGGCTCCTACCCATTAAAAAGCTGCCAAATAATGGCAGTAGGTGTCCCATTCATTTCAGGTATAAGTGCATGTTTGGGTGCTAGTACAGTCAGCTAATGAATCACCATGGGTGAAAAGTATATTGAGCCTGTGTGTGATTGGTCCCCTCCTGAGTATCTTGTCCATAGAGGTTGATATTTCATGGTGGTCAAGTCGGCAAGTGTGTGTGGCTAAATCCCGAATGGACCAGGGATCAGGATACTGCATGTTACAGTCTGGGACAGATGCCAAGGGATATCCAGCAGTGAGCACTGGTTGTTGGGGTGCCTTCCAATTGTCAGTAATAACAAGCAGGAGGCTTGGGATAGTCCCAGTCTGCCTGGGGCACCGTACCTTTTGGATAAGTCTGTGTCCCTGCAGTAAGGTACCCGGGGTCATTATGGCCTGGTCTATTGCCCGCAGAGCAATTGCTGTTAATATCAGTTGTACTGCCTGTTCTGGTAGTGGTTGTGTGGGTGGGGGAGAGCTCTCAAAATCGTACTCTGAGCGTGGGGAGCCACCACCATATTGCACGCTCTCTGGATTGCTGTCTCTGGCAAAGGGTTCTAGCCAGGGGCAATTTCCACCTTGAATCTGCCCTAAGATGGCTCCTCTGATGCCGCCCCTCTGCGCTGGAGGGGCGTCTAGGGGAGTCCCGCATCACTAGAGAGTAATTTCACTATCTGCACTAGAAAAGCAGAATTTCCAGTTAAAAGTTAAAGTTACCAGGAGTTTTCTTTCTGCCACTTAACTGGCCTCGTGGCAGCTGCACCTTGGTTCTAGCTTCGCTGCTGCGTCGGATGGCGCATGGTGGCAAAACACAGATTTTCTTTAGGCACAAAATTTAGAGCTTATTAAATGTTTTGCAGTCTGGTAAATGATGTTTTGTTACTTCCATTTTACATTTAGTTATCGCTTTTGTCTTCTAGAGGAATAGTCCTGGTGACAGGGAAATATCTATGCCGGGTACATTTTCTGGTTTATTTGGGCGGTCAGCCGGTTAGCAAACCTAAGGGACAGTTCTCATAGTTGGCTCTCCCAGTGTTTGCCATGTTTACCTTTAATTTACCTGCTAGGCCCCCAAGGGTGCAGACACATGGAGCTACTACAAAAATGGACAATGCTGATAATTGTCTCTACGTGTGTTTTTGCAGATTCAATTCTCAGTATTATCTATGGTATTTTCTGACTGCTACTAAGTAGCTCCATGTGTCTTCGCCCTTATGCATCCCTGAAAGAGATTAACAGCCTGACATAAGTGTTTTGGGAGAATACAAACAGAATTATGGCAGTAAAGAGAAGTCAAAGGCCTTTTATTCAAAGCAGAATTATCTCTGAAGCCTCTCTACAAGCAACAGAAAGGCAGATTCACTGGTTTGGCAAGGTCCCATGTATGTATGAGTTTTACATTTGTATTACATTTTTCCATCTTCTCCTGTCACGATCAAGTTGTTAAACCTGCCTTCTGCCTCTGAGAGGCTTATCAAGCACTTTATGTAGCTCCTTTTTTCCCATGTGGAGGTTGTAGAATTTAGAATGCAAGAGGTGGAACAGAGAATTCAGGAATGGGTTGGCATTTAAACTGTAAGCATATTGTTAATACACCAAAGAACGGAATGCTGTGTATGAAGGTTGGAATAAACTAATCGGAGGGATTCCATAGGGTTCATTTGTGAATCTGAGCGCAGCATGCAAAGTGCAGAAATGGCCACAATCTGGCGTATGTATGGCATACATTATACCTGGTGTTGCAGCTGATATATGCAGCTTCTGTGCAGTTTGTTCAATTGCCAAGTCAGCATATGCAGGAGTGGAGAGTGAAAGGAATGGAGTAAAGATATTTTCAGTGCAACATATGTAGGTTTATGGGTACAGGTGCCATGTGGGCAGTGTATGCAGGTGTATATGCCAAGATGCTTTGAGTACGGGTGTGGGACCTGTTATTATATATTAGTTGGGATCAAATACAAGGTTCTGTTTTATTACAGAAAAAAGAAACCATTTTTCAAAATTAGAATGATTTGCTTATAATGGAGTCTATAGTAGATGGCCTTTCCGTAATTCGGAACTTTCTGGATAATGGGTTTCCGGATAAGGGGTCTGATACCTGTATGTGAGCAGTAGGGGTTATTAATACTGCAGTGTATATGTGAGTGTGGTCAGTGCAGTCACTCTATGCTGGTGTTCAATGAAAACATATTTGAATTTCCAAATTCCCTCTTGATTTAGATGTCTGTAGGAAGAATGGATGTCGGACTTTATGCTTCAACTGTTCATACCTTCAGCTGCCAGTGTACTCATCCAACAGAGATGTGAAGCTGATAGTCCTTCTATTTGTTAGTTAAGGGTTGCTATTATAAACTGGTACATAGTGATGTGTTAAGGAGTAAAGAGGGAAGATTTGCAAGCTCTTCACCCTCTTCTCTCTTCCCAACCCTTTTTTGCAGTATCTTTCTGTTCTTTTTCCTTCATTTTCTAATCTGTTATCCTTCACTCTGTTATTCTCCTTATCTCTTCTGCTCACAACCTATTTGTCATCACAACCTTTACTCTCCCCATCTCTTCTACCTTATCTGCCCAAACACCCTTCTGACTCTTAAGATGCCCATACACGAGCAGATCCGCTCGCTTGGCGATGTCGCCAAGCGAGCGGATCTTCCCCCGATATCCCCACCTACGGGTGGGCGATATCGGGGAGCATTTAGATTTAAAAAAAAATAATCCGATCGTTTGGCCCTGGGGCCAAACGATCGCATTATGTGGGCGGCAATGGGGCAGTCGGATCGGGGACCGCATCAACGAGCCGATGCGGTCCCCGATCCGACCAGATTTTCTAATCTGGCCGATCGAGATCTGGCCAAGTTCAGGCCAGATATCGGTCGGCCAGGCCGCTCTGCTCTCCCCATACACGGGCCGATTAGCTGCCGAATCGGTCCAAGGGACCAATATCGGCAGCTATAGTTGGCCCGTGTATGGGGGCCTTTACTGTTCCTTCTCTGGTTCCCCCCTTCCTTAAATTGCCATACCCATACCCAGTATCTGCTCTACTATCTTCTACAGATAGCCCTTACCAGTATATGTGTGTATATATATATATATATATATATTTTTTTTTTTTTCCTATAGGTCTGCTTAATGGAAATATTCTAACCTGAACTTTGTTTTATTTGTGAGCTTTTACTGTAACAGTTACAAAAAAAGTGTTATAGTTAGCTTGTATACAAGCTATTATCGTCACATTCAATCATTTCTAGAAAAGTGGAAAGAAAAGTGCAATTAGTTTAGACAGTTGAACAGACACAGATAAGAGGAGTTTACATAAAAAAAGGGGTAAACATTGGATCCGTTTGTAATTGCCCTGCTCTTCCCACATCTAGAGCCCATATGTTCTGTCATCAGTTGTCTTTGTTTTAGTTCTACAGTGGTTCTATATTATCGGGCTAACAGTTTTAGTTGCTTTCTTGGTATCTGATACTCACTGAGCTTGTTCAGAGGATGTATAGATTTGTTTTCAATCTTTTTGCTAAAGATCTTGAAAATAAGAGTAATGAATAGTTAAAAGCTAGAAGATGTGCGTGTGTTGGTTCATGTTGATTAAAAAGCACCAACCCATAATAGCAGGTTAGCAATTAGTCTCCATGTTGTTTCTTTAGGGCTCTGGATAGTGTTGTCCTTGTTTTGTTCCTAAATTAACATTACCTTTAAAGTTTAACCAGTTTCCTATAAAGTACATCTTGGTTTTCAACTGCGGTAACACAGGCTTGTTTCGTTAGCTCAGTGTTTGATTTACTAGCAAGGTTTGGGCCATTTCTTGGGTTGCTGGTTGCTTTGTGAGTTTCTATTACAGTTTGGTTGCTAATTGGGTTTATTTGCCTGTGATCACTGCCTTGTGAGAGTATTGCTGGGTCACTGTTGGGAACTGTTGGTATTTTATTTAATGTACAGGATGCTCCAGAGTCGGCAATCATTTTTAAAATCTCTGAATTATTTTGATTAAAATGGAGTCTATGGGAAACGGTGGTTTTCGTAATTCGGGCTTTCTGGATAGCGGTTTCTGATAAGCGATCCCTACCTGTACATCTGCCATTGATTATCACCATTGCACCACACATTTAGCAAATGCCTTACCAGTTCTCAGTTCGACCATTTCTTAGATTTTAACATATAACATGGTTATTGCGTGCTCCGTGGCTGTGTCTAACGGTGATTCCCTTTCAGTGCAACATTTAGTATGTTATAGAATGCTCTTCTTACAGCTGTTGATTGGTCTCCTTATTTTTTTTCAATTGTAATTTAATTGGATTTATTTAATGAAGGAACAATATGCAGAGTAGTTCGGTGGTCTGGTGTTACGGTGTCTATTTCTTCTTCTGTTCTGTACTTTCATGGTGTTCGAATTGTGCAGTAGCTTTTGTAGGGTGATCCCTAGCTTAGGAGAGATAGTATTTCAGAGAAAACCCTGGTCTAGGGTGCTGAGTGAATTCCTCTAGATGTTTTGTCCGTGTTTCATTTAATAATAGTGATATACTCCTTGGTGAGGTTCCCTAATAGTGCTGCTTGGGGTGGTGGGTTGCTTATTTATCTGCCTGAAGCTACCAGTTTTGTCCCAAGTTTTGTAGCACGTACATTAACTTTCTGTCATTTCTGTCTCTAAATACTCTGTTCTTTTCATTGGTAAGCCACTGAATGGCCCAGAGATGGGGAGTGTGTTATTATGTCCCTTACAAATCCCTTACATTCCCACTCATCATTTCCCAGCAGGCCTAAACGGTGCGTTATAGTAATATTGGAATTAGAGAAGCCCCCTCTCAGCCCTCTCTCTGATCTAGATGTCCCTCAACCCTGTCACAACCGCAAATCATAACAAACCCATTGAATGGGACTTTGCTGGGATGTCCTGTACGGCCAGTCTGGTTTAAATAAATATATTGTTTTCAATGCGTTGGATAGTTTCATTATAAACACGACAAATCATCATATCAGTCATTTAGTATTTATACATTGTTTCATATATTTCTGCCACCAGCAATGATTCACAATCTTCGCAACTTTTTTCAGATAACCACACAGTTAGTAATAACATATTAAGAGAACAGGGCCGTTAATGAATACTTACATGTACCGTGAGTGCAATAATATATATTATATATCTACAAGTTGCATAGCAATAGCTATCAAAATGTTTAGCCAAATCTGAATGCAATGGGCTATAGGCAGGAGATGCAAACAGCTTATCTCTAACGTTCCTGTCTAATATCAATATTGTCTTTATTAGGTGCCTTGTCACAAAGAAATTATTGGATTTTGATCAGTATGCTCTTATTTGTTGTTCTCTTTATATATTTATTCTGCCACTCGCTATCACCAATGATATTTAGCAGTAACATTAAAGGGAACCCCACTCAGAAACTCTTTTGTAGTGTTACAAAACCAATGGTTTTAAAGTTGTCTGTAAATGTTATGACAAAAAAAACATTTCATGACATGTGACCAGAGATGACTTCACACACAGCAATGTGACAGTTGGGTTTGTCCGTTGGTTGACTTTGTGGTGAGAGGTAAGTCTGAATCCCTCTGAGAGATTTTTTGCCAAATAACCCTTATTTTAGCTAAAAAAAGATGGAAATAGTTGGGTGAGCCCCCCTAGACTAGCGGATGTTGCTCCTCTCACAGATTTTAGTGAATTTGGAGAATTTTAGAGATGACATTTAATCTTAGCGCTGGTTGGGAGACACAGACCCAGGGTTTGGCAGTTTTGCAGGCTGCAGCAAATATATATATATTTTTTGACTGGGGACCCCATAAACATTGGAGGCCATACAATACATACATTTTTCCTCCCAGTATTGACAGGCTCCTTAGAGTTCTGCCCCTTTGCCCCGGGTATCTGCCCTGCTCTCATGTAGCAACCTTAACATTTAACTGAATACAAATGGCAGAGAGGGTCCGGATCACAAGAGCTCACAGTCTCTCTCTCTCTCCCCATTACATGAAATAGAGCGATTTGAGAGATTTAAAGCGATTTTGAGCTATTTGCAGCGGATCTTACGATCCTCGGTGATACAGAAGAAGCAAACAAAAGTCTTTATAAAGACTACAACCCGACATTCTATAGTAGGAAGAACAGGAAGAAGAAGAAAAAGAAGAAGAAGAAAAAGAGAGAATCTGCACAGTGAGTTTTACTAAATCTTTATTTGTTTATTGGGAGTCTCCACATAACCCTAACCTTCCCTCTATTTTTATATTACAGAACCATCCGACATGGGCCTCAAGAACAGCTGCCTGAGACCCAGGAACCAGTAAGGCTGCTCACAACTTATTTTTTTTTTCTTCCCTCACAGAAGTCACTGTTGAGAAAGGTAACCAAGGGGTGTAAAGGAGAGCCTAACCCAATATTAAAGCAGCATTTATGTTCCATTACTTTTAAATAGAAATATAAGGGATTATACAAGTTGTGTCTGGGAATTACATTTCCTATATTTACTTACAAGAGTCGCCATTCATGTACGTTATCTACCATCAATACAACAGCACCCCTAGTGGTAATAAATTACCTGCCACTTTGCTATTTCCCTCTGTGGTAGGAAACTGGCACATTATTATTACTATGAATTTAATAAAAACTGCTTAAGCCCTTAATGTCTTCTCTTTTCCTTCATTTCTCTAGGGCTCAGCGAGAACATCCTGTGGCCCCAACGCTGACCCCTATCTGCGCTCTATAAAGAAGAAGATCGCAGAAGAAATCCACAGAGCACAGACAGAGCTGTGGATCAGCAAAGCTGCACTGACACTGGACCTGCCCAGGAAAAGTGCAGCTGAGTGGAAGAAGGAGAAGAAGGAGATAAAGGCCAGACTCAAACACCTGAACAAGGCCTTGCAGGAGATCAACGCTGCTATCCAGCACTGCACTGTCTAGGTGCCTTCTCCTTATCCGCAGTTCCACCAGCGCTCACCCCTCCTTCAATATATGGTTTTATACACAGGGGCACACTGAAGGTACTCGCTAAATTCTGCATTCCCTTTCACTCCATCGGTTAGACTGCAGAAGCCGGGGTCTGCAGGCTGCCTGGGGCCAGTGGAATGGAAGGGAATGCAGAATTCACCTGGTGCTTAACTGCGCTCATGTGTATGCCGCCATATTCCCATTATTTAACATCGCGCATTGATTCTGGGAGAAAATCCGATTGCCGTTAAGGAGTCAGGAAGGAATTTTTCCCTCTAATGAGGCAGATTGGCTCAAAGCTTCTCAGAGGTTTTTTTTGCCTTCCTCAGAATCAAAAAAGCGCATTTTATATCATCAATAAAACTGTGTTTTCACAGATTTACCATCAAGCCGCTGTGTGTGTGTCCTTTATTCTGGGTATTGGTTGGTCTCATTTGACAAGGGTTACATATAGAGGGGTGGAGAGTGGGAATGTATGTGAGATTGGATCAAATCAGCAGTGAAGAAACACTGAAAGGTTCAGTACCTGTGAGTGACAGTGCTCTTGCGGGTATGGCTGCCCCACCAAGCATTCTCACACTGGCCCAACAGGCTGGAGATTCTGTTCACAAAGGTCATTCCTGGCATCCCCCCCACCATTCCCCATCATGGCATGAAGGCTGTTATACATCCATCAAAAAGCTGTGGGGAAAGAAAAACAATGATTAGTCAAATAAACTCAAACCAGGGATTAATGTAATAGTCACACAGTAACAGCTAATCCTTATAAAAGGGAACAAAAAAATAAGGCAATATTTTTGATTGCATTTCAGTCTATAGGGATATTGTCCATATTCCAAAATCAAGCAGCCCCCCCTCCTGCCAGCACCTTCTTCCCTAGCCTACACTGCCATTTAAAAGGATCTACAATTTTGCAATCTGCGTAACCATACCATCAAGGAGCAAATGTCTGACACTATGAATGACACCCTAAGGGCTGTACCATAAGTGGGACAGGGGGGATTAGGTGACTTGCATGATCCCAGCAGACAGTGACTGCAGGTTACACATGGGCAGATGCTGACCAGTTTAGCTGACAAATGACTGAAGGTTATCTGGCTCTTTCTACCTAGCTTTAGGCTGTCTAAAACACACACAAAATATATACAATGTATTTAAAAATTTGAGTTTTACCATATTAATACAAACTTTTCAGCATTTAAGTTTTGTATTTAGCTCCCTCAACAATTAGAGAGATTTGATCTCTTTTATAGTGAGTGATTGCTCTGGGCAGTATATACAGCACTACATTTATTCCTCAGTGCTGTACAACAGTCTGGTGTAAATTCCCTGCACTGTTACACACTGGAATTAAAATGATATTTTACCATTTGATTTACACCATATGCTAAGAGATACGTAAACAATATATACCTAAAAGTTAAAAAGCAGATTTGGTGATTGTATAAGTATTCACCCTGTAACAATGCTAGGTAGAACCACCTTTGGCTGCTATTACAGTTGCCAGTACATACGAGGTTTAGAGAATTATAACAAGTCTATTAGACAGGGTTTGAAACTGACTTATGTGGAGTGAGAGAGTCCGCAATGTGCTCTGTCCTATCTGAGCTGAAGCTCCATTTAGTCAGTTCATCAATTCCTGCTCTGCTACAGCTATCTCAGTCACCTGTAAATAAAGTGATTGTGAATTGGAAATGTCTAGAAGCACCAACACTTTATTCACAAAGCGGTAGGCAACCTTATCTCATAGAAGGGCCCTACAAGTGCTTTAGCGGGTAGTGTGCTATCTCTGGTACATAGGTCTAAAAAACTAAAGAAAGACACATGTCGATCAAGTGCAACCGATTGTATCCATATCAAAGACTGTAATTAACATTTTACTAAAATCGATTTTTTTAGTAACTTTTTAGTCTTTAGTATTTTCTCACTTATTAAAAAGCCAAACCCTTCTCGAAGCTATCTAATGTATTTGCCTGTACAACCATTTCAGGAGAGAATTCCCCCACAAGAATTACTTATCATGTAAATAATATACAGGTTCCCGTGGGTTAGCACACACACAAGTCCACATCACCCTGCACAATGCTGGAGTGGGCTACAGTTCCA